>NW_024472937.1:0-1000 GCF_017654505.1 Polyodon spathula | reverse complement strand
ACTTCTTTATCATCTCCTCTGTGGTTAATCTTCATGTGTCAGCCTGTTATTGGAGCACAGCCATTCCAAAGATTTGCACTTGTTTTTATTGAAGCAGAATGAAGTAATTCCTGTAAATGCACCTAGCTTTCAGTGTCTGAAGCACCCCAGTGACTTCACAGCCTGAAATACTTGGCCTAGTACTAATATGCTGTTCCAAGTTTGCTTTTAAACTTTCCCATCGCTGCTAAATCAGATGGCAGACTTTTTTGTTTCAACATGGTCTTGTTGAGACATTTTTACCTTTTAGATTTTGTTTAGTAACTTTTGCTTAAAACATAGCACAGGTAATACCATATTGTGGTCAGACTTATTATTACATTGATTCAGGTGGCATGAATTATTGCTAATTACACAATAATTAAACATGTTTGGGTTGTAATTACTAGTAGCTTATGCTTTTTTGTGAGTACACTAATGTATTTACAATGAACCGCTGTATGTAATCACAATGAATGCAATTTTAAGTAAACATTATCTTTTAAAGTTGCAGTAAAATATAGATACAGTAGTTAAGAAAATACCAAATTATTTTGTTTCGGTATGAAGTAATGCAAACTTTGATAATACAGATGCAACCTTTCTTGATCAGTGATACAGTTTAATGAAACTAACACACAGTTACCGTACATCTACAGTTGGCAACACGAATAGCTGTAGATAAAAGCTATTTGATCGCCAAGATTTCATGGCGTTTTAAACGCAACTTGTGTATAAGCCATGCTTGCTACACAGTCTGCTTCATGTACAGCAGAAAGTGGCATGCAACAGGAAACGTGTGCAGAAAAGGAAGTCATTTTGTGATGATTCGATAGGGACTCTTATTTCAAGCTCTCTTCCTTTAGCTATTGGTGATATTACTAATGCCAGGGGTGGTTGCCTGTGTCAAAAATGTGTTACTTTGGATCTGTTGGACTAATTGACCAGCTGACTTGAAACCATCTCCCAAGGGTTGCTGCAG
>NW_024472936.1:0-1000 GCF_017654505.1 Polyodon spathula | reverse complement strand
GAAAAGAAACAAAAAGTACTGTACCGTGTGTAGTTGTACACGTATGTAAAGTTTCATAACTGCTAGGCTTTTGTGCTGTGAGGTCATCAGCCTTACATCAGCACCGCGGTGTAGCCCTGTTGCAGTATTCTTGTTGCTTACAGTAATTCAGTGCAATGACAGGTGTTGATCTGATTCCAAAGCCTGCCCTCACTTATCCTGTTCATGCATTGATTTCTTGACTGACCTCTCCGTTTACGGTGATGCTTTAACTTCCAAGATTACTGAAGTTTGGCGTCGTCTCTTAAACATCCATCAGGCTTGATCAGGCTCCAGCAGCTGCCTCTTTATAGAACTTCTCTTTAGAGGGATCTTCATGCTTCCTTATTGACCATTCTCGAGTTGTTTGCCAGAAACTTAATGTAAGTCTGAAGAGCCTGTTGCTGGGAGACTATTCACAGCGTTTGTTTCAAAGCTGCTGTGCGTTTGGACGAGTGATTTTCAGGATTCACAACTAGTTCTTTTTCATTTATTCTATGTACTTTCTTTAAAAAAAACGTTGCCTAATATTTTTTAAACATTTTTAGGGTTAAAAAAAAATATATAACTGTTATATTTGATGCATATCATAAATAACTTCATTTTCTGTCTTATACATTTAAAGCAAGACAGTGCTGTATTTACAGGGATATAAATAAGACTTCTATTAGGCAACATAGCAGTTTTCCAAGTTTTCCATTCCACTACAAGCTTGATTAGCCACAGTTGTATAGGTCAGATGTGTCTTATTAAACTCACAGTAAAAACCAGGAATGGATCAAGCTGAAATGCAATGGGAGTCTTACTTCCATCGCTCATTTGTTCACAAATATTGGCCCCATTTCCAGCACACTTTTAAAATAATCCTCCTGTTTAATGTCTAATTACCACTGGGATCTGCAGTTCAGGACGACCCCGAGCGCCTTTCTTACAAACCACAGTTGCAGGTTGTATGAAACGCTCGGACAGACCTCCCAGGATG
>NW_024472935.1:0-11000 GCF_017654505.1 Polyodon spathula | reverse complement strand
TGTATATTTATAAAAGGCCACAGAACTGCTATATCTGTAGCTGTCCTTGGTGTAAGGCTACTTCAATTCCTAGACTGTGCCTCTGTCTGTGGCATCAGGGGGTTTGAACCACATACTGTAGTGTTCCAGTTATTTCTGTTCCAAGCAGACATGGGTAACAGAGTTTTTAAGATTGACACTGAGCCTGTACTTTAGACCTTGGGTATTGGGAGATTACCTGTATACTATTGTTTTTAATTGGTTGAGTGCTGTAAATATGTCAGGCTGCATTAACAAATAGGAAAGTATGTTAGAGGACATGCTTTTCATTCTAGTGCTGTTTCGATGGAGAATGGGGTTCTGCAGGTAGAATGCTAGTGTTTCATGTTATCACACTGCAGAACAGGCTCTATGTGTGTACAACACAGTATTTGTTTTTCATATTGACAACTGTAATACATTTTACTGTGTGGTTTTTTTTTCAGGAAGTACAGGAAAGAAAAAGGAAATTGCATGATAAATAGGTGCCTGAAAAAAATCTGTTAAATAAATTCAATTGTACGCCAGAGGGTGACCCAACATGTTATGCAACTTGACAGAGTGAATGACGAGAACCCAGGAATGGTGAAATATCACAGTCTGGCAGTGCTCTGCTAGATTCCTTACAGTTACTGACACACGCAGTATCTAGTATCTGCATTCCTCCTGCAAGAGGCTGTTAGGTTGAGGTAATGTATATAGTGTCAGCTGAGTAAGACCAAGCCCTTGGTACAGTAGCTTATTTATATGCTCCAGCCCTACAGTACATGCAATGGGTGCACAACAGTTGTACAGCATTTAATCTGATACTGTGCCATTATTGCTTGTTGATACTAAGCTATTCAGTAAGCAATCGGCCTGGTTTGGGTAATATGGATGTTTCCCAGACAAGCAGCTGCACACGCGTTTTACATGTGTGTTGGTTGGAGTGTGTATCTAAGAGAAAGCTGTTCTGACTATTGAAGCACCACTTATATCACCATTATAAAGACTGAACACATTCTAAAACACTATTGCGATTATAATACACAAAAACTTCTGTTACTTCTGTTACATTATTTAATGCAGGTACTTGACAAAATTTTTGGGAAAACCACTTTTTTAGGTGTTGCTGTTGTACGGAGTTCCATCCTCACAATCACAGAACGATGTGCTAATTTCAAGTAAATATCAGTAAACGGTTACTGCAGTGTAGCTATGTGTAGTAAATACACCTGGATTTTCAAGATATTCCAAATGATCCAATGTGAAGTTTCCCCTTGGCAAAACACCTGCAGTTTATTCTTAATTGGAGGATGTCACACTAAACTATTTTTACCTTTCTTCTCTGCCACTGCATTGTGATGCATTTATTTGCTTAATACAGTATTAGGGTGGAAAGACCTTAAGCATTGCTTTCACTATTTCAAGCAAGATTTGTACTTGGAGCAGAAATAGTGCTGCTAAAATCAAGTTCTTACTCTTACTAGGTTAATTAACATTATTACCGCTCCCTCTTTATTGTATTTAATTCGAAGATATGCATATGTTTCAATGCTATACTGTAGATGCACTATTGCACTACTATATCACTGTAGATATAACTTGTTGTAATCTTAACTTGTTGCATCCTAGTTCATATTGTATTATTTGCTCTTACTGTAAACTACACTGTATTTAAATATTAGTCTTTCATTGTAGCCCTTTACTGCCCTGTAACACCTGTAAATAGCGTTGAGTAAAGGCGCCTGCCAAATTAATAATAGTCCATTGGACTGAGTTTCAATTACAACACATGAAGGTACCAGGAAGAAGCAGCTACTGAAGTATAATAATGTCCAATGTAAATACACTTACAGCAGAAATAACTGGCTTTTTGAGAGACAAGAGACATCGCTGCTTTCAGACGGTTGTGTCAACACCCAAAACCCAATTGTTCTCTCTTGCTTTCCATGCTCTTTAAGCCTGGTATCTACTACTACTATATCATGTATTATGCATTTTTCACTGTCATGTATTATGCATTTTTCACTGTCATGTATTATGCATTGTTCTTTACTGTATATCATGCATTATGCATTTTTCTGTTAAAGTATGCATTTTCCTGTTGTTACTGCATCTTGTAAAGTGCTTTGTGATGGTGGTCCACTATGAAAGGCGTTATATATAATAAAGATTGATTGATTGATTAAGAATGCTTCAGTATGGTTTGCTTCACAGCTGCTTTCCTGAGTAATTCAGACCACAGAATTTGTTTTGGTCTGGCAAACAGAAACTTTCTATTCCTCATACTGTTGCTCACCCTTCACCAGAAACCAACACTTCTTGACTTTTCAGTTAGTCAAAGTAGGGAAATGTAACCACAGAGGCACCATTCTACAGCTCTGAGGAATTGGCGTGTCTCACATTGTCCCTACAGATCTACTGCATTCATTTGAATGGCATTTGGGAATGGAAACAGCCATTCCATTCCCCTTAATCCCCTTAATGAGGGGATGAATCGGCTAGATCCTTTAGAATTCTGCAAGTGGATGGTAATTCTACTGGTATCCATGCATTACTACCTGAATCCACTAGGTACAGTACCAGTACTGTATTTCATTGCTGTATTATCCATCACTGTAGACAGGTAAGGGCTGGTTTCTACTGTGTGTAATTACCTTGCTTGATCTTGAAGACAACATGAACCTTGACCCAGTTGGTAGTGAGAGAAATCAAAGCACAGGTGCAGTGCAGCATCTTATTGAACTGCACAGTGAGGACAACATCAATCCACAAGTGAAATCAAACCCAACTGTGCCACTGAGGGGGTTACATTCTGTCTGAGACTAGACTGGCAGACTCTATGAAGAGTTGAGGGTAGAATTTGTGTTGATTCATTAAAGTTCCCTGTTTCATAGAAGGGGTGTGAAAACACTTTATTTTCAGTTCCCTGATGTTGGCAGATATGCTAACACCTATCTTTAAAGCTCTATGTAAGTTTGGGCTGCTGGCAAAACCGGCATGTCTGTAATTGGTGTTAGTTCTTCCATTGTTCTGAAATGCGAGAGACAGACTGTGGCAGAGCAAAGCTCTGCCCTTTTAAATTGGCAGGGATGGGGTTAACTTCCCCTGCCTGCCTGGGTTTATTATGTTCAGGTGGCTGGGGTTGATTAGTTGATTAGGTTGATTAACGATCAATCAGCGCCCAGCCACCTGATATAAAAGGAGGCCTCAGCTTCTCATTTGGGAGAAGGGAGCTGAGGAAGCAGGTTGGTGTTTGTTTTGTGGTTTTTTGAATTTTCTAAATCCAGTGAAGGCATTGCCCAGCCTGGAAACTTTATTTTTGTGAGTTTTGTTTTTGCTTTATTTGTGTTTGAGTATCTGTTATTTTGCCCTTGTGCACTTTATTTTTGTTTATTTATAATAAAATAGTTATTTTTTTGAACTGCAGTCTGTCTCTGGGCCTCTATCCACTCGCCAGCCTGCCACATTTGGTGTCAGAAGTGGGATAGCGCCACCTAGAGGCTCAGAGCAGTATTTTTGTTTTGTTTGTTGGAATTTTTGGGATAAATTTTTTTTTTTTTTTTTTTTGAAAAAAAAAAAAAAAAAAAAAAATGGGAAAGAAGAGCAGACAGCGGCAAAGGCAGGAAAAGCAGCTGAAGAAATGTAAGCTGCTGCAGCCACCGCTGGAGGACCCGGCCAGCCTCTTCCCCTGGTGTTCCTGGTGCGGGAAGGAGGACCATCGTTGGCGGTCCTGCCCAGACGTGCCACCGGCAAACTGGTGTGGCCGGTGTGAGGAGGACGGCCACAACTGGGCAGGATGCCCCTACAACCAGGCCCAGGAAGAGGTGCCTTGTTCACCCCGGGCATCAGGGGCCACCCCACTACCTCCAGCACCACCACCTTCACCACCGTCCCAGGAGATCTGGGACTGGTTGATGCACCCTGAGGCAGACCTCGTCCACGATCTCCCCATAGTTATCAACACGCTGTGGCGTCGAGATGGGGAGAGGTGGGAACAGTGGGAGGAACAGCACCACCCGGCCTCCTTCCCAGAGGTTGCCCTCATGGTGGTTAATTACCTGGCGGTAGACATGGGAGATCCACCGGTCACTCCAATAAAGAGAGGTGAGCCGCCTTCCCGAGAGCCAGAGAGGGGTGAGCCGCCTTCCCGGGAGCCAGAGAGGGGTGAGGAGCTGCCGTCGTCCCCAGAGCCAGAGAGGGGTGAGGAGCTGCCGTCGTCCCCAGAGCCAGAGAGGGGTGAGGAGCTGCCGTCGCTCCCAGAGCCAGAGAGGGGTGAGGAGCAGCCGTCGCTCCCAGAGCCAGAGAGGGGTGAGGAGCTGCCGTCGCTCCCAGAGCCAGAGAGGGAGGAGGATCTGCTGTCGCTCCCAGAGAGAGAGAGGGAGGAGGAGCCGCCGTCACTCCCAGAGCCAGAGAGGGAGGAGGATCTGCTGTCGCTCCCAGAGCCAGAGAGGGAGGAGGATCTGCTGTCGCTCCCAGAGCCAGAGAGGGAGGAGGATCTGCTGTCGCTCCCAGAGCCAGAGAGGGAGGAGGATCTGCTGTCGCTCCCAGAGCCAGAGAGGGAGGAGGATCTGCCGTCGCTCCCAGAGCCAGAGAGGGAGGAGGATCTGCCGTCGCTCCCAGAGCCAGAGAGGGAGGAGGATCTGCCGTCGCTCCCAGAGCCAGAGAGGGAGGAGGATCTGCCGTCGCTCCCAGAGCCAGAGAGGGAGGAGGATCTGCCGTCGCTCCCAGAGCCAGAGAGGGAGGAGGATCTGCCGTCGCTCCCAGAGCCAGAGAGGGAGGAGGAGCCTCCGTCGCTCCCAGAGCCAGAGAGGAGTGAGGAGCCGCCGTCGCTCCCAGAGCCAGAGAGGGAGGAGGATCTGCCGTCGTCCTCAGAGCCCGAGAGGGAGGAGCCGCCGCCGCTCTCAGAGCCAGAGGGAGCCGGGCCGCCGCCGCCGCCTCCGCCACCAGAGGGAGCCGGGCCGCCGCCGCCGCCTCCGCCACCAGAGGGAGCCGGGCCGCCTCCGCCACCTCCGCCGGCCTCCGCCACCAGAGGGAGCCGGGCCGCCTCCGCCACCAGAGGGAGCCGGTCCGCCGTCGCCGCCTCCGCCACCAGAGGGAGCCGGGCCGCCGTCGCCGCCTCCGCCACCAGAGGGAGCCGGTCCGCCGTCGCCGCCTCCGCCACCAGAGGGAGCCGGGCCGCCGTCGCCGCCTCCGCCACCAGAGGGAGCCGGGCCGCCGTCGCCGCCTCCGCCACCAGAGGGAGCCGGGCCGCCGTCGCCGCCTCCGCCACCAGAGGGAGCCGGGCCGCCGTCGCCGCCTCCGCCACCAGAGGGAGCCGGGCCGCCGTCGCCGCCTCCGCCACCAGAGGGAGCCGGGCCGCCGTCGCCGCCTCCGCCACCAGAGGGAGCCGGGCCGCCGTCGCCGCCTCCGCCACCAGAGGGAGCCGGGCCGCCGTCGCCATGCTACCTTGGACATTCGGGGCCCCCTCAACCAAAGAAGGCTTGGGGGCTCCGACATCAACCCCGCCCACCACCACCCACCATAACAGCCCACCCAAGGGACATAATTGGACTCTTGGGGGGGGGGGGGGGGGGGGGGGGGGGGAGGGGGGAGTTGGCCGATTGCGGCCGGTGTACGTTGTACATGGGGGGAGGTGTGTGGCAGAGCAAAGCTCTGCCCTTTTTAAATTGGCAGGGATGGGGTTAACTTCCCCTGCCTGCCTGGGTTTATTATGTTCAGGTGGCTGGGGTTGATTAGTTGATTAGGTTGATTAACGATCAATCAGCGCCCAGCCACCTGATATAAAAGGAGGCCTCAGCTTCTCATTTGGGAGAAGGGAGCTGAGGAAGCAGGTTGGTGTTTGTTTTGTGGTTTTTTGAATTTTCTAAATCCAGTGAAGGCATTGCCCAGCCTGGAAACTTTATTTTTGTGAGTTTTGTTTTTGCTTTATTTGTGTTTGAGTATCTGTTATTTTGCCCTTGTGCACTTTATTTTTGTTTATTTATAATAAAATAGTTATTTTTTTGAACTGCAGTCTGTCTCTGGGCCTCTATCCACTCGCCAGCCTGCCACACAGACCTTACCGTATGTGCACTTGGTTGGCTTTCCAGTTTATTTGCATTCCCTAAAAGCAGAGCTGTACCGTAGGTACACATGCCTGTCCCCTCATGAAGTCTTTTTCAGGAGGTTACCATAGGAAAAAATGTACTCTCCAGCTGAAGATCTAGAAAGTACATATATAATAGACTTTTGTACAGTACTACAATACACCAACAAGTAGAGACAGTACAATATTATATTTGAGTTATTGGTTTGTGTGTTTGTTTTTTCAGGATGTTGGCTTTCCAGCTTATTACCATTTGAGCAGAAAAACACATGATCCTGTTAGCCTGGCCATTGTTACATTTGACCTTGAAGTCTTCCCTCTTCCGCAGCTCAAAAGCACTTATCTGTAGCTCTTCTTTATTTCTAAGCTGTATTCACAAACACTGATAAACAGTCCAGCTATCATCTTTAAATTGCTTTGTTTTTACTGTCAGATTTTATACAGTGAAACCGCTGAACACGGTACACTATATATTGGCTTTTGAAACACAAAGACAAATATTTGTGGTACATGATGCTTTGTTATGAGTTTCTTTGCTCGTTAAAAGCTTTATTCAGTTAGGAATCCTTTCCATAGCAGAGTGTAGCTCATGGGTTGAAGATCCGTCTTGGGTCACATTGTTCAGGACCGCTGGTAAACAAAGACACTGTGTGTCACGTACGGGGTCAGCATTTTTCAAAAATATTTTTGTGTATAACTGACCGCCTACGTCGGTGCTCCCTTCAGACACATCTGAGCCCCTGCCAGTGCTTTACACAATTATTAAAAATGTTCATTCGAGACAAAAGGAAGAAAAAACAAGGTCTCGTCAGACACCACTGTAGCTCACAAGGCTTAGTTTGTTCTGAACTGCAAGTCATTAATTCTGCCATCTCCATGCTGCAATGCAATTCATTCAAAACACTCGTTCTAGTAGACTGAACAGGGATTTATAAAGGCACTTAGAGTAGGCGTGTTCACAGAATCAATACACTGCTTTTGTTGTTGTAATTGAACCGCGCATGTTTTCACTTTAATATTATAATAAAAATCTAGTGCATCTTTCAATTACTAAATTAGATGAATCTAATGATTTGATTTATTTATTAGGTAACAGTAAAAAGATCATTGGGGCCTCCTAGACAGAGTAGATTTTAAGTCTTGTATGACTGTTGTCTGTCTCCTTGTTTACTCTACATCTTTACAATTAGATTTTGGTCATTACATAGCTAGCACAGTCATTCCATTCCTAGTCCCCACCTCTCCAATATTTGGACAGAGTATCTCAATTTAATCAAAAACAAAAACCTCTCTCTGTTATGGTGCTGTCTACGGTTCAGCAAAAGGGGTGCACCCAATACTGTATGGCAATCAAAAAATGGGATAGGGTGTGAAAGGATTAGAGTCAGTGCAATCCGCTCCTCGTTGCATACTGTGCTAGAACCCTGGAGGCAGCTTCTGGCAGCTCTTTTGTGCTGTGCAGCTGCTTCTAGAGCTGAAGTTATTTCAAGTTGTCCTTTGTCGGCTGTTAGACTCTATCCCTTCTTTAATTTGCCTGCTCATCTTTAATAACCCAGAACATGCTTTCCTTTTAAGATGCCTTCCATCAGCCTGCAATGACTCACCATTGCTCATGATTCAAACCTTGTTCACTGTTATTTTAATAAACTCAGTGCAGGAAGAGCACAGACAGACACAGAAATGTGGGCATTTCTTTGGGGAAGTAAATCTCATACATTTACAGAGACTGGCTGCATGTTTACAGTGTGGCGTGCCTTACAACATTTCCATACTGGGGCAACTGTCAGCTGGTGCCTGACAAATAGCGGCTGCACTGTACAGTGCAATAACCTTTAGTGTGCGAGGTTGTTCTGCTCATTAACTCTTCATAGTTGCTTGCCTCCCACTTTGAGTTTACCAGGTCAAAAGCTAGTAAACTGTTTCTTTTAAAAAATGTCATGAAGACCATGGCACTTCCTTCTCTTGTGAATCTGTCCCATTGCAATTCCAGAAATAAAAGACATAAGTGTAATTTTTTAAAAAAAAGCAGTTACAGTAATACTATAAATTATGTAAAAAAAAAAAAAACAAACAAAAAAAAAACTGCTGAAATTGAATTTCCTATCAGTGAAATATAGAGGATATGCCATCTTCAAAGTTGAACCATCCATCGTTAGTGAGATAAGTACAGCTTTCAGTGAATGTTGGAAAAGAGAGTACAGTAGGCTGCTATATGTTTCAACCCAAGTTAAACAGCTGAGGGATGTACTCTTTAGTACAAATGTTTGTTTGTTTTGTTATCTACATCTTTAATTCCTAATTACAATGTTATCTCAGCCTGTGTGTATTCATATACCTGTAAAGCTTGGTGATAAATACGATGCCTGTCTGAGAAATTTCACAACAGGCTGTCCTGTATGGTAGGAATGTTTGTCACCTTGTTGGTACGTTAATCAGGTGATGTGGACACAATGGCCTTTAGACCCTCTGGGCAATAT
Source organism: Polyodon spathula (assembly GCF_017654505.1). Classification (NCBI taxonomy): domain Eukaryota; kingdom Metazoa; phylum Chordata; class Actinopteri; order Acipenseriformes; family Polyodontidae; genus Polyodon; species Polyodon spathula. Next base: position 2,435 of record NW_024472935.1, on the reverse strand, counting down.
CAGCACCGTCTCTCTAACTGAGTAACTGCAGAAGATACTCCTACATTAGAAACACAAAGAGCATTTGGAACAGAATTGGGGAACTGCAGCATAAACGTATCACAATTGGGAATCCTGTGTTCCTTATGTGCAATATAGGAAGTGTAAGGATAGAAGTGAAAATGTTCAAACATGATATGCGACAATAAGCTATTTAACCCTTTCTTGCATGAAATATTTTTAAAAATAGCTGAAAAATGTAGACATAATTAACATGTGTGGAAAAATGGCTTTGTCATGTGAGGCTATCATGCATTTTCATCTTCCCTATGTTCCCATATAAAGACTAGAAGAGAGTTTTGTTTTTTCTATCCATCCCCAAATTAATTAAATTAATAAAATTCACTAGAACAAAATGATACAAATAATCTAGATACAAACTTCTGTTTGAAGCCTAGATACAGCAGGTAGGACAAATGCATGTTTTGGCTAAAGCTACCATTATACAGTAGCCCATGCTGACAAATGTTTAGAAACATTTGTTAGGAAACAGCACAATCCTGAACAACATTTGGCTGAAACTAACCCTGTTCTGCAGGTGCTATAGTATTTTCACTCATTTGGAAATGTAATCTTGAAGTAGGAACTCTGGTCAGTTCTGTGTTGAAATCCGTCACATCATACAGCTTCCTTAATGAGTGCTGGCCCAACAGCATGGTTTTCTATTTGCATTGGCATGTGTTTTGCATGTGGGTTGCTCAAAGGTTTTGAAATAAACACAAGCAGGTGTACTGAGGGAACGTTATTGTGTTACAGTAAGAGAGGAGCAGAGATCTACTGCTGCGTGGAAAAGTAATGGTTTGGTATTTACTGATTTGGAATTTAGTCCAATACTGTGTCTTTTGAAGTAGAAGATTATTAAGAATCAGTTTCTGTCCATAGGTACACATCCGTGCCAGGGATTACTGGCTGATCAGTAATTACACCAGCCAGGTCCATAATCCCGGGTAATTCCTGATTCAAGGGATCTTTTAAAATCTCAATGGAGCTGTAGGATATGGATTTGTGTATGTGTTGACGCTGTGTCACGCACCTTGCTAAGGATTAAGGGATATTCTGCACTGAATATTGTTTAAGAAAGTCACCAGCATCATTTCCCATTGGGGAGTCTTCACTATCTTCCCCCTGAGAAACAGTGACCGGTACTTATCTGTAATTAATGTAAAATAACAAATAAGAACCAAATTATTTCTCAGCACGATAAAAGGAGAGGTGATGTTAACAAAGCTTAAAACAGTAGCCTATAATTACAGTATACAGTACAAACCCCATAAATCATTGCAAGTTTTACAGAGTTTGGTGTACTTAGGTCTCTCTTTGTATTAGTGCGCGCTGTGCAGTACCTGTGCTGGCCCTGCGGGCACAAAGTGACTAAACTAATACTGGCAGTGTTGATATAGATACAAATTCAAGGAGGAAATGTCTCTGTATAAATAAACAATGTAATCAACTGTGTTATACTGTATAGCACAGTAAAGAAGAGAGAACTGTTTGCCACAGCTTCAAAAGTATTTCCGCCTTGTTTTGTATCGCATCACACAGCAGGGTAAAGAGAGAGAGACAGTGAAATACTGAAGTGTAATACACTAACAGAGATTTGAATATTCAAACAAACACTGCAAAAATAACAGTGTTTGTATCCCACACAGAATTTATAAATGTATCACAAACTGGGTAAAGCATTCACATTTTACTGTATGGAGGATTTCTCTCCATTGTTTAAAAGGTCATTTGACAGGGTAAGCCCGTGTTTATCCCAGCTTTGTCGTTTTGTGCCTTTAATCTTATTTCCACAATTAAATGTATGTCTTGTTTTGTTTTTTCATGTACTGTATGTGAATTTTTGGAATGGCCTATTGAACTCATATTTTGCTGAGAATTTAGGTCTAGTGTTGTTTACAAATGTCCTACTCTGCCCCCCACCATCTAAAGTGGGTGAAGACATTGAAAGGTACTTCAGCACATCTGTGTTTCTTGAGGAACTAAGAGGGTCACTCTATGAGCCATTCTGAAGATACTGCTGTACGACTTCCCTATAGGAATCATTAAGAAATGGTCACATCCTGTACTTCAATTTAAAATCTGAATGGGTGCCTGTAGCGCCTGCTTGCTGCAGGGCCTGTACACCCTGGCAGTGTTTCTACAGTATTTGTTTATGCAATCTCATCATGAAAGGGTGGGGATAAGTGTGTGCTTGTATAATGACAGCTCCGTCCAGCTTCCCCTTGCTACAGTAGCTGCTGAATGTAGGCTTGTACAGATATTCCGCATTGTGAATGATCCCATTTCTGCCCTTGGCTCCAAGCAGTCTCTTGTTTTCCTGGTGCCTGTCATATCTTTGAACTTATTTTTCACGCAGGGAAGTAGCCTCCATGCCTCAGCATCTCTTGCTAGAA
>NW_024472934.1:0-6000 GCF_017654505.1 Polyodon spathula | reverse complement strand
TGTTTGCTCCCTCGTCCGGTGGGATTTTATGCAGATGCAGTATCAGATTACTGAGTTTGCTGTACTGTGTTTGTGAAGATGTTGGAGAAAGCGTTATCTGCTAAGTGCATAAAGAGGAATAATGCTTTAATGAAGACGGCTCAATAAAATGCCTTGGAGGAAAAAAAGGGTAACGGATTTTGTTTTGTTTTGTTGTTGAAGCGTCATGCAATTGTCTTTCAATAGGATTTGAGTTGGTTTTGCTGTAAATTTGTCAATATGGTTTTTATTGCGCTTTATTTTTGGATGCCAGATTAATTGGGAAAATTCTAAGTTTCTTATATCTCTATAATGAATGTTTAGCTCAGCAGCCACATTGTTACAGCATGCTACAGTAAATGTTTAGATGAGAATCAAAACCAGAACTTGATCAAACACAGGAAGTGTCAATGTTCAGTGCTGTTTGCCTCGATCGTGCACTGCTATCATTGTCATGTTTGCAATCACGGCACTTGCTTCTTGTTTTCCTTTTGTTTGCTCATTCTTCCTCTTTTCTCACTCTCTGTCCCTCTCCCACTTCCTATTATTTCTCTTTCTACTGTATGTCACTTCTTGCTTCTTTGGTATGATAGTAGTGGGACTGTCAGTTAAATGTGAAGACTGGTTTGCTGAAGCTTTATCTCCAGTGCATATTGTGCACCTTTCTGTTCTAAAAGAAAAAAAAACACACACACACACACTTACGGTACATTAGCATTCTAGTTGAGTTTGAAACAGATTAGCAAGTTTGAAGAAAGTAGTGCAAATTTTGCATTAGAACTGATGTCATAAGCAGACATCACTACTGTACTCTATGGCTAAACCAAAGACTAGATATGACAATTATTATGGCTAAAGTCACAATAATATAAATGACACTGGGAAAGTTATAATACAGTACTTATCACAATGCAAGTGGTGGTCTTGATGTGATACGTGTGTAATAACTCCATTATTAATGCTAATTATTATCTAAGCGAGACTGGGGAGTGTGCATTACAGTGCTGCCTACTGAAAATAACATGTATTGGTGCACTTCAAGTACTGTAGCTACTGTACTGTACAGAAGTGTTTTTGGTTATGCTGTATCACGATACACAAAATCCCTTGATCCGCACTGTGTCATGTTAGGATATGCACTGTATCACGATTAGTGGATTGACAGTGAACACTATCATCACTACCTAAAACAGAAATGGCAGATTGGATTCTGCATAGACAGGAGTCCTACTGACACTGCCTGTACTACCGCATACCAGGCACCAGCATCTCTGAGCTGGAGCAGCTGATCATATTGTTTCTGTACAGTATTGATGAGAGATTAGAGAGGGGGGAGGGGGGGGGGGGGGGGGTAATAGAAAGTATGCAGTACAGATGTATGGCTTTATTTTCCCATGGCATCATTCAGAGCTGCATTTACATACTGTAGTACACTGCATGCTAGATAGGAGCGTTGGAAAGATAAAGGAGTGTGTAAACTATACAGTACAATGAAGTAACAGCACTGCAGAGGCAACATTACACCATGTTCAAGACTGTAAAATTACCAAACTTGTTTTCCTTTTGAGGACAAAGTGTTGCTTACTTTGAAGCACATGCAACAAGGGGTTGAGGGTGACCAACTGCAAAAGTAAGCACAGTGTCTCCCAAAAAGTAACTGATTCAGTTTGGAAGGAGGGGTGGAAAGTTTCAAAGCTGTGATATCTTTGCTTGAGTAATTTTTACACAGTAGCAGTACAGCACAAGCTAGTATTCCCCTATTTCTGAAAACATTTTAACCACAGCTATTGGGCCTAATCTGTACAGAACTTCATACTATTGAATGTTTCAATGGGTAAAGTTGGACAGGATTTTATTACCCACTTTAATTAAAACTCTAAAAAACACTGATAAATAAACCAGCAAATACAGGGGTTTAAATAACACCGATTGCATAGCAGTTTCACCCATTCCAGGTTTTAGTACAAGCCTGCATAGCCCCAGTGTATAGGTAACAAGCTCAGGTGTGTCTTTATTAAACTTAGTAAAACCAGCAATGGATCAAACTGCAATGCAATGGGAGTCTTTATTTTCAGTCTTTATGTTTTAAATGCTTTTGAAATCTCTTATAGTAAACATTGGCAACTTTGCACTTCCCATAAGAAAAGCCTTGTTCAGAATAGTATCTTTTACCGCTGTAGATGAAAATAGTTTTAATTCAGTTATATAAAATGACACTTGTCTTTGTTTGTAGTTTTTAGCCTTATTGTGACGATGAGCATAAAGCTTGCTCTTGTGTGGTTACCTGTCTACTTCTAACCACTTCCTGTTCAATTTAGTCTTCCGTTGCAAGTGAAAATACCCCATGGTTTGTACTCCTCCACAACAGCCTTCAATGCTGCTGTCATCTGTAGCAGCAGCCACATGTACATGAACAGTGAACTAGATAGATAGGCGCCCTGTGCTGTTTTAAATGTGTTACGGTGATTCTTTCCGAGACAAATATAGTAATGGTAGAAGCAAAGATGGGGGCTTGTTGGAGCATTACTAAGGTGAATATTCTGTATTTAATGTTGGTTTTTTAGTATTGACTGCAGAACCTGTTTACTTCATATGACTTCCTGACTATATAATCTTACAATGTAAGTGATATTTCATATTATTGTCTGACCGACTCTAGTTCGATTTTCAGATAATATAAGATTGATTGAATACAATATGCTTATGTAAAATAAATTTGTTTTGCTAATTGCGCAATTTCCTGTAATTAAGTGGCGGCTGTATTGTTCACACCAGCTTAGATGTAATCCAGATGGCACACTTGAATAACCTGGTCCTTGTTGCTGCTTATTAAACCTGTTTTGTTAAAATCTTAATTTATTCCCAGTGCTTAATAGTCTTTAGCCTGCTGCTGGAGTTTGTCAGATTATTCAGTCTCCTTAAAGCTGTAACCAGCAGTCTGTACTCGGTAGATTGGAAATCTGATCAGAATACAGTGGCACAATGCTGTTGTATAATCATGGTTGATAGGTGCTGTGGGTTTTGAACCCGTCTTTGGTTTTTGCTCACAGTTAGTTCTCTTGTAGCGTAATTGAGCTGGGGCTCACACCATGAGATCTGTAACAAACGTTTCCATTTGCCGTTTAACATATAATTGGACATACGCTACAGCATATTGTCCAAATGAATTACCCTAATCACATTTTACACTGTTCTCCTGATCTTTATGGTTTAGCTGCTCTCTTCCCCAAACCTTACCGCTCTAGATGTGTAGATAATGTTGTCCCTGCACTTTTACATGCTGTTGTACTGTATACTCTATATACTGACTTTCCTTATGATCCAACATGTCCACTTCTCAAAATCCATTTACAACTCTGTAGTGGTAAGCGGTTCACATGATGCAGCCTGGTTCACTTTCTTTGCACAGTCATTGACATTCATCTCCCAGTGTCAAACTGGGTCTTCTGGAGGTTCCATCTGCAGCTACAGTCAAAGGTCACCTTTTAAAGATTAAACTCCAATATTTTCCCGATCGTAAATCAAGTTCTGCCTCAATGTTTAATTGCAATCAAAAATGTTTTATACTATACTACAGGGATGGGAATAAGACCCCCATTGGATAGCAGTTTGATCCATTTCTGGTTTTACTATGAGTTTAATAAGACACACCTGAGCGTGTTGCCTGTACACCATGTCTAAACAAGCTCCTAGTAATACCTGGAACGGGTGTAACTGTGTCAGTATGCAGTAGGAGTCTTGTCTCCATCCCTGTACTGCCTTTGGTTGCATTCAATTACAAATTCTGGTCCATTTCCAAAGTTTTTTCGGCAAACAACTCGAATTCTAAAATGTAAAAAGGTTTTGCTCAGGCATGTAAATATATATTGATACTGTTCAGTGATACTAATGTATTAAGAAATTGATATAACTTTGTAAGTTAAACTATGCTTTTAAAAAAAAAAACAACAAAAAAAAAACAATATTCTTTTTCTTTTTGAAAATTTTAGCTTTAGCTTTATAAATCTGACCCCAAAAGATTAGACTTGCAAAGAGCAAAGGGAGCTAAGCACTTCTTATATTTGTATTACTTTATTACCCTGGAAAAGCACAGACCGGGCTGCTATCTTTAAAAACAAATCTGTGCTGGAAGCTTTTAGTTTTCAGTGCAGCTTATTAGAATATGGGGTGTCTGCTTCTGACAGCCATTGATGACACAGATATCTGATTCTGTCTGGCGTTTGTTAAGATTATGATGGCTCAACATACAACGCTTCCTGTGGGGAGCCACAGTTCTGACACTGTGCTATGTACTGTATGTTACGCCTTATAAAGAGAGTACAAGTGCTAGTTTAGTGGCATTATGGGGCAAATGAGAGCCATGACCATGTTGCATTATAACCTGTTCTGTGGTAAAAAGGGGTGCCTTATAAAGGGTAAGTATTGCAGCAACTTGCAAATTAAGTTATTTGGCATCTCTTGTGTTCAGATTATTTTAGTTTTTTAGAACTTTTATGCTTGTCTGGGTTGGTATCTGCTCAGGTCAGGTGACGTGAGTTTGGTCTTAACCTAGTCCACATCAGAACCACTACACAACTCGGCACGTTGTCTTGAGTATTGCTGTAGGGCTGAATGGCGGGGGATGCTCAGCTTGGAATTTAGAGAAAGCAATCTAAGAGACTAAATGTGCCTCTCACCTTGCACACAAATTCTTATTGTTTAATCATCCCTCCAAGGGTAAGACCTACCCTTGTATTGTACATTATTTAGAACTGCGTCATAAATAATTGAGCATGTTTAAGACTGAGAGGCAATGTGAAAGCTGGAAGGTATGCTGAACAAAAGCCGAAAACTGCAGAGATTGATGTACAAGGAGAGGGCATGCATTATTCATGATTCATTATTCCGTCAAGGAGTGCAGGTGAGCCAGTGGGCCTTTTCAGTTGCTCTCATTACTATAGTAACAAACTCGCTTGTGATTGAGACGACTGCATCTCACTAGCGTTGGGCTTCCATGAATGAGTGCAGTAGCCTCGTTAAAAAGGATTAAGCATCGAAGTGCACCGAACCCCAGGTTTAAAAACAAAAACAGTGACAGCACCTGGATGTTAAATGCTGGAAGATAATTTGTAGAGATCCTTAATGAGGAATTGTTCTGGAGGAATTAACGTGGTTTGGTGAGACCAATTGGGAAATGGTCAATTAGAGAAAACTCTGCTGGGGGTGGAAATGTTTACAATAGTTTGTTATAGCAATTGTAGAATAAATAAACCAGATCAATTACTGGGCACAGGGTAACTTGTATTTATTCTTCAGTCGTTGTATTTTGTGGTTAACATTTTGACATTCTTTAGTTATTTGGAGACTCACTGATCAGATTATGATGTATAAGAGCACACATGCTTTGAGTTGTTCATGCTGTCCTGCAGTACAGTGCAGCTACTGCAGGGCCAGAAGTTTTCCATCACTTTATAGAATTAACACATTTTGCTTCATAAAGTCGGGTCACACCTGCTGAATAAAGTTATGTTAACATATTTAATTACGTAACTCAACAAAAAGCTGACAACAAATTGAAAAATGTGACTTTTCAAAATCTAACATGAAATACTGTACTACTATTATGGCTTCTGGTAGACTTTTGCAATATCATTTTGTGTTTCTTTGATTACATGATGTTAAATTATCAATCTAAATTATGTTCATATAGTTTTTTTTTATATATGTAATTATGTTTGAATCCTAAAATACCAGGCGATGCAAAACTTTTGGCCAGCGCTGTACTGTGTGATTTCTGTCTGGACTTTTTCGATGGCATTCGGAAGATTATGAATTGAAAAACAAAACCTGAAGATTCATCCTTTGATTTTTTTCCTTCTTTTAAACAGGATCAGTTTGAAAACTTGGAAAAGCACACACAGTGGGGAATCGAAGTCGTGGAGAAATACAACAAGTTTGTGAAAGAAAGATCTGAGATTGAAATCAGCTATGCAAAGCAAATCC
>NW_024472933.1:0-2982 GCF_017654505.1 Polyodon spathula | reverse complement strand
GGTAAGAGTGGAAACATGTTTGCTTGTTTCATTACTATGTCTTGAGGTAAACACAGTGGTCAGTTGAAGCTGCTACTTAAAATAGTGAAGTTTAAAGCAGAAAGCCAGTACATGGAAAATTCTGGGTGATGGTATCATCATTTAAAGCTGTAGTTCTACCAGGAAACAACATTATAGCATAAGAAAAGTTTAGAAACAAGGCCATTCAGACGATTAATTTAATAGAACAGAATCATTATTATTATTATTATTATTATTATTATTATTATTATTATTATTATTATTATTATTAATTATAATAATAATGATAATAATAATAGATATATTGCTTTTTTCTAATTCTAATTCTACATAACATAACAGTATTCTATTGGGTAAGTATAGCCCAGCATAGTCAAGACTGAAGTACACAAATGTAATCTCTCAATAGCGCTGGGCCTGAGGGCTTTAGGATTAAAGGAGAGCTAGTTCTAGGGGTGGGGGTGGGGGTGGGAGGAAGTCACTTCACTTTTCTCATTGTGAAAAAAAGGTCAATGTTTTGCACCTTTTTCCTGAGTTAGCCCTGAAAGGATGTGAACACCAAGCTCTCTTCTGCATCTGTTGAACAGGGAAAAAAATAACAAAGCAAAACTAATTGTACATTGAATTCCCTGTAGGATGAAGTGGGAGTCACAATGAGAAAGAAATGTAAGATGAGGCTGGGAATTGGTTACTGTGCTGCACTGTTGGTTGTGTGGTTTCCAAATGATTTACCATACCAGTTATTGTACAATAAAAGTCCAGCTTGCTGGCATTGGTTGCACGTAATCATCACAGTGTTCTGCAGGCTTTGTGATTGAAGTAGGTATTCATGACCAAAAGCTCTACATAACTACAGGACATATTTCTTGATGAACAAAGTTGCATTTCTGCATGCTCCCCTATCTCATTCAGTTTAGCCTTTAAACAAAGTAGTCCATCACTAAAATATCACAAGCAAAATCATTCAGCTCTCAGTGGTCAACAGTCAACACGCAGTCGCAATTGCTGGGACAGGGAGACCAAAAGAGAGGCATTGTGCTTTCTTTCAGTCCCCGAAAAGTTGATTCCCTTAGGGCATGCCTGTGGCAGGGTCATGGTACAATATGGATACGTCACATTGTCACAGCTAACCCAGACCTGTGAGTAAATACAGAGGACTACACAGTACAGTGCAACCAGTCCATTAGACCAGTGCATAACCATAAACTGGTTTGCATGCGCAGTTATAAAGAGCTTCCACCCTTATCTATTCTTCAAGGGTCAGAATCCCAGATGACACAGAACCACCCTTCACCCTCCGAACCATGTACTAATGGGAGTGAATTCCTGCCCCACTGGGGACTCCCACAGAGGGCATAGTCCTGTGGTTCTGACCTTTGGCGGCTGGGCTTTCCAGCTAATGGAAAAACAAATGGGTAGTGCTGAATGAGAGCAACGCAGCGCTCCACAGTGAAGCGAAAACACTTGTGTTTCCAGACCTCTTTTTAGAACAAATAGTTTTGATTCCCGCTTATCTGTGTGCCAACTGCAAGTGAAAGTGATTTGTCAGAGGTTGAGGGCTGGGACTGAGACCAGCGGCAGCTCTAATCCAGCTTCCTGGTTGTCTGTGAGGCTCTGCGTTATGGAAAGTCAGAAAGGTGAAAGATTAGTGAACATTAGTTATTTGAGTTTTTGAGAGTGGCAGAAACTGACAGATGCTTCTGTATGTGATGTCTCAGGGACCATTTTCAACACATTTCCACCCTGAAGGAATAAGAGGTTCTTGTTTTTACGGCAGACTGGTCAAGCATCAATTTAAACACCTTGCAGGCTCATCAGGTTGAGTCACTGCTATCATGCCTGCTCACGTTACCCCACAGTGTTATGGCAGGTGTTTCCATTTAGTTTGCCTAACCCATCCATTTATATATAAAAGCCTGTTCTTTTTATATTCTTATGAAGAACTCTTTTCAGAACATGATGAGAAAAAAAGGCTGTGTGTGTGTGTGTGTGTGTGTGTGTGTGTGTGTGTGTGTGTGTGTGTGTGTGTGTGTGTGTGTTCTCATGTCAAGTTCTATAGAACACAGCAGAATAAATAATTTATCAAGAGTAGAAAGACTATATACAGTAGGTTAAAATAAAAAGACAGGTTTAGATATATATATTATTTATATATATATATATATATATATATTATATATATATGACAGGAAATCGTGTACACAGAGGAGGATGCGTTGCCATGCAATGAAGCGTTACCATGCAACCATGTGTCTGTGTTCATTACAGATCTGACCCAAATTGTGTATCTGGAAGGTGAACTCTACATGTCCCGTGTAGAGCGCAGACATTGTAACAGTTTGACACCCGCGGTCATGAAGGGATACCTCATTAAGCTTGCCAATATTTCAGGAGACAGTGGGAATCAGCTACAAGATGTTTGCAGTGTCTGATTGCTTGTTATGCCTTCCAACAACTCTGTGAACACTGACTGCTGATTTTAAAAGATTCTCATACCCTTATAATGACAGTGATATGCACTGAAGAAACCTTAGCAAAGGCATTAGCATTTTACAGCGTTACCAGAACTTTCAGCACTTTGGCAATATGGATTTGTTCGCACAGCACATTGGTACTGATATGGTACCTGCTGTACATAATGAAACACATAACCAGTCTGTTCTGTATGACTTAGAATGAGTTTAAAGTATACTGTTCTGTACAGTAACTTGGAGTTGTGCTGTAGTGGAGCAAAATGGTGCAGGACAATTGAACGTTACAGAACTGTCTGCACTCTGCTTCAGCAAAAAAACAGTTGGCTTGCCAGTTTGTTTACATTACCAAAGGTAGTTTTTGCTGCAAGGACCAAGCTTCTTGCATCCCTGAAGCTTTCTGTGAGCTAAACATCCACCCTTCTGCTACTAGTAATGTACCTGTAGGAATACCAAATGGAATCTCTTTCTTATCTTATATAATGGGGGG
>NW_024472932.1:0-491 GCF_017654505.1 Polyodon spathula | reverse complement strand
TAATATATATGAGAACACTGAATTATTCAACAGAACAAAAAATATGTTAATATTATGTATAGTAATTTAATATACTGTTTGCACAAACACAAAAGGCTTTAGCCTAGCAGTGCGCAAGGAAAACGTGTGTTACTAAGCAGCTAGTTACCTGAGGTGTGAGGCTGTGAATACTGTACGTCACCTGAGCTTGCAGATTGAATGTTGGTGTTGAAATTGTTCGGGTGCGCTTTTCACAGCAAGTTTCTCCTTTGTCTTCCTAACCCAGCATCCTAAATGTTAAAAGATTTTTGGCTGATCGCTTATCCATTGGCAGTCCTGAATTTCCACTTCAAACCCTTATGTCATAAATAACTAACTGTTGAAGGCTCTGCTAGAGTCTTGATATCAAAGCAGTTCATTCCTGGATTCTTTCAGCTCCTTTAATTTCTTTAGCTGTCAAAATCAAGGCGACTGTTCAAAAGCCAGAACCCTTTTAAACAGCCAAATGCCAA
>NW_024472931.1:0-25000 GCF_017654505.1 Polyodon spathula | reverse complement strand
GGCACTGATCCATTTGTGGTGAAACTTGGTAAGGACATTCTTTAGTATACAGGGTGTGTATCCCTAATGCCTGGAATATAGTGGAGGCATCTTATCTGTCACACTTACATCTTTACATACATACTTGTTATCTATAGCCTTTGCATATGCATTCTACTGTTAAAATCAATAAGGTGTATAGATCTGAAAGTTTGAGGGCAAATTGGGGGCAAAAAAGACTCATGAACAAATGTTACAAATCAGACCGTTTGTGATCTTGGTTAAATGAGAAATAACGCTTCTAAATAAGGTTCCAGGATTTTCTTTGTATGGTGAAATTATATAAAAAAACAAACATCAAAATTGTATACATGTTAAGTTATGAAACTAGAAAACATGCACTGGTTGTTTGTGATTGGCCTTGTCCCGAAGCACACAGTTTAAATACCGGTGTACTGTGTTTGTTATTGTCACACCTATGCTGTTCTGTGCTGGAAATGTGTCAAGGACAGGAGTGGGCGAGGTTAGTCTGCATGCCCATGGCACCACCGCCTCACAGCCCTGCCAGACGGAGTGCCTTGGCATTTGCCCCTTTGCCAACTCGGATAAAACAAACGATAAAACAAAAAACGAAGAATAAATTAAACAAAACAAATTTGACTTTATGAATTTAAGGCGGTGTTTATACCAGACCCCCTCAGCGGATGAATATAATATTTTATATATTTCCAATTCTTCAAATGGCTGTTGCCTTTGAAGTGTTTAACAGCCAAAGGTACTGTGTTAAACATCACGGTTTCAGAGGACAAATAACTCTGTGGGGGAGCAGGGTGCAGATGCTTACATGTGTAGGAGTCCTGGTTGTTGAACCTTTAAGCTGTTCAGAATGTTTTGCTTGTTAAAATATTAACGCTTGATAGAATAAATGCTATTCAGAATGTTGACTAAGAACGTTGGGAAAGCAACATTCAAAAGGACATATATAAAGAAAGACACACGGATTGATTCTCATGTGTGACATATTATCTGTTTTCCTGCTGCGGCCACAGAAGGCATCCAAGCTGTTACTGTCGCAGGAAGAGATCCAGGCATACCGAACTGTGTATTCTGTGTGTGGGATTGAATGTCAAAATTGGCATTTATCACATAATTTTTTGTCGTTTTTGTGCCAAATTATGGGTGAAAAATCAGCAAAAACTGAATTATGTCTTATAAACCTGCCCATACTGCAAAAATGCAAAAATCATGCAAGACAGTAAATGTAAGTGTAATGCCGTGGAAGAATGGTATAAGGATATGGAAGGATTTCATGAATGCCTTGCACAAACAATGTGCTTGGCTGTCTCTTGGCTGTAATTTGCAACGTTTGACTGGAAGAGTTATTGAAAATCCCTCCATACCCTTCTATCATACTTGCATAGTTCTTGAACTTTTGGGGGAAAATATGCATAAAGATACCCCCAAGCCAATATTTATAAGCTATAGAAACTTCACAATGATTTTACAGTTATGCAGTTATTACAGTTATACCTCTATAACTGTATATTGATCAAATTAACACATACAGTGCTCGCTTTGCCATGACAGGTCACATCAACTTCAAACCTTTCTGATGTTCTTTTGCTGTTGCCCCGCAGAGTAAAAGAAGGTTTGAGAGAGACTGCAAGGAAGCAGAAAGGGCACAGCAGTATTTTGAGAGAATGGATGCTGACATCAATGTAACAAAGGCAGATGTGGAAAAGGTGAGTCACAGTAAATTCCACTAATGCTGCTTTACAATACAACACATGCCAGTCCAGTACAAAGCTTTCCATTACTGTTACCCCAAGGATGAACAGAAAGTGATTATTGTAAAAGTTTTTACAGATTCTTTGCTGTTAGTTTCATCTTGCTTGCACATAAATACACATAACTGTGCAGCTGGTAATTTCCTTTAATTGGTAACACAAGTGGAAAAAAATGATTAAATTGAATAATTACAAATATGTACAACTATATTTGTTGTACAGTCTAAATACGGTGATAAAGTGTGTTGACTTAGTCGATGCAGTAATCTATTGTAAGAAATGTGACACTGATAAACAATATTAGTGATGTCAAATATACTGTATGTTTTATCTCTAAGATCACTCAACCCCCTTTGCAAGCAGACAGAGAGACAGACAGTCAGAGGTCTCTTCTCGCCTTACATTCTAGAGCTCAAAAACCCAAAATATCACACCCAGCATCTTAGTTTGATGTATTACAGAAAATAACATTAGAAAAGAAAAATTAGTTCTAATACAAAAACTATTGCAAAACTCCTTACGCTATGGCCGAGCAGATAATGTTGTGTAGCACAATGGCACCATAAAGGGGCTCTCTAATGCCACAGCAACTTGATCTGCGTTTCCACTGCCACAAACCCTGTTCTGAACACCGTTGTCAGTGATCACTGTGCTGGTCCAATGATTAACAATTTCAACATCTTATTTTACCATCGCCCTTCCTCCCTGTTCCTCTCATTGAGTTTGTATCATTTCATTGTTGTTCTTAAATGTTTGCGAATTGTGCATTTAGATTTTCTGGGAGGGACTTAATCCTCTATTTTAAGGTGGTATTGCTGGTTCTCAGCAACATAACAGAAAAACAGAGAGTTCAGTTTAAATTGGGAAGCGTAAATAAAAACCTAAAACACCACAAAATACTGCCAACAGCCTTGACCTATCATCGGGGCCGCCTTTTCAAAATAGCCTTAACTATTGACGTCTGGCTCCACCATGCAGTGCTGTAGAAGATATTTATGGAAGGGGGGTCATAAGGTCAATTGCAGGCCAGTGTTGATCCAGGCTGGGCATCGGTCTGAAATGAGGGAGCAGCTACGCATGCTTTGAGGGCAGCTTAACTGGAAAGGACCAAAGGACCTGTAATAATTGCTGCTTGGTTTCTATAGGGTTGGATTATAAAATGAACAGCTGCTTTATTGCAATATTTACCATTCTCTACATCGATGCTCTTCTGGTTAACTTTGTTGTCTTTAAAGGATTTCTATGATTCAGTATCATCAATATAGCTAGGTATTCCCTCACCTACCCTCTGCCTCCAGTTCATTTCCAACTGTCCTCTGGATCTGTTTTCTACGCTTAATGTATTATCACCTCCTTTTAATATTTTAAGAACTTCAATAGCCCCCCTCTGTTCTAGGGCTAGGTACTGAATAGATGTTTTTGTTGCTGGAAGTATGAATGAATTGTGCCTTTGAAAAGGGTTGCAACAGAGGTTTATTTAAGCTGCACTGTATTTTTTGATTGAATTAACCTCTAAGTCTGCCTGTTAGCCCTAGCCCATTGCCAACCCCTTTTGCTTTTTAATTTTGCTTGCACTGGTACAGAGTGACTCAGCCCAAATTTAATGAGATTCTGCTATAGAGCGGGGGGGGGGGGGGGGCAGTGGAAGAAACAGCCAGTGCATGTTAATGTAATTAAATGATACGAGTACGGCATGCAAGAGTAATCCCAATGGCTTTATTATGTCTGAAATCTCTCCCATGACACTCTTCAAAATAAGATGGCCCGCATCACTCTTTCTTTATTGGCACGCTGGCAGCAGATGCTGAATTAATAAGCAGCGCAGTTGATTGTGTGCAGCATGTCTGAAAGTATTTGTTTAGATTAAGTGTAATGGTATTCCCTGAGTTTCCGGTTGCTGTTGATTTCCTGTGCTGCAGGGGTTAAAGGGCAGCTTGGTATGAGTATGTATTCTTGTTTTAAAAAGTCAACAGCATGTGATATGACAAGTAAATCCTGCACCTCAAAATTATTTTATAATTTAGATGGGCTTCTAATATCTACATGGGCTTCTAACTACATTCTCTCCTACAGGTAACACTGGGATTAGACCTGTCGATGTAGGTGTGATTTTCAAAAGCTGTAGTCACTAATGTAATCATTAACGAGACAGACTATCAATTAGGATGGTACTGAGCAGACAGGGCTCTGAATCACCTCCATTTAGTTGTTTAGGCGTTTGTGAAGGTCATTTGCATTTCTGTGCTTTACAGTAAATAGCTGCAAACCTCAATACAACTGGAGAGTCTGGCTCTCTGGTTTTGGAGAAAATAAAAAAACAACAAAAAAACAAAACATTTTTCATCCGAGGAAGTAGAAATACTTGTTGATGCAGTTCTTCGTTTATATAAAACCTTCCCACGAGGCAAAGGATCAACAGATCCCGGGAACATACAAAAAAGAGGCTGGGATGATGTGTTGAATCCCTGTAATTGTATAAAATGATTCTTTTGATTTTTGTGACAATCTATATTTAAGATATCCTCCATACTTTGAAACCCCCCATAGAGTCTCAGGGCAGTGGTTATCTTCAGTGCGCATTGTGGAGTTCAAATCCTGTGATTACTCCTCACACAAATCCAATATTGCTTGTGTATCTAGATTGTGACTGTGG
The DNA here is from genome assembly GCF_017654505.1 of Polyodon spathula. Lineage (NCBI taxonomy): Eukaryota > Metazoa > Chordata > Actinopteri > Acipenseriformes > Polyodontidae > Polyodon > Polyodon spathula. The sequence continues at coordinate 20,581 of NW_024472931.1, read as the reverse complement.
CCAGCTAATCTCTATACCCTTTGGAGCTCTAACAGTGTTTCCGGTTTTGCACAGAAACACTGGAGTCTTTTAACGGCAGGAATCAATAGCAGTCAGTCCTAATCGGAGCAAGGATTTCCAGAGATAGTCTCATTCTTGCAATTTGTGGTATATATAGAGATTTTCGAGTACATTGATTGCTGTTATGCAATGATATTGTGTATAATACACATCTGCACTGTCTGGTGATGGTAGAGTAAGGGCAAGATCCTGTGACAATCACTTGACCTCTTCAAATGATTAGCTGCTGTTTCTGTAATGGAATTCGTTGCCTGAACATTCTAAAAATATACACAGTACCGGTATGTGGTTACAGCTGGACTTGCATTGTATCACAGTGCTTTAAGCACTATTTAACCAGCCAGAAAATGGACTTTGCAAGCAAGCTGAGCCAAAGGCCATGCGATGGGGTGTTCACACTTAAAGGGAAACTATATCTCCAGAATATTCAATTTCTTACTGTTCTATTAATCTTAACCTGCCATGCACTCCCATTCACTTTGTGCGCTAGATCTCGAGGCTGAAAGAAGCACCTGTTGTCTATTTTCATTATCGAAATGATATCTGGAACAACACTAAAGAAAGCTCTTAGTTTGCAAGTCTTTTCACCTCGGCAGTGACTTGGGAGTCAAAGCACTGTCTTTTGAACTAGTGAGTATTTCTCGATTCCGCACTATTGTATGTTAAATAGTTATGGATAGTCAAGGCCCATCCCTGTCACTGGCTATAGAAGCATGGCAGTCATTAGAGGAGGCAGCTGGCTGCTTAATGACAGAAACGAAAGCATTGAATTTCACAAGGGTAACACAGAGTTAAGTCAAGTGTAGTTTGACCCTGCACTGATCATAGCTAGATCTAAAATTACAAAGGAGTGTCTTTACTCATTAATAATAATTGCCTCTTTTGATCTCATGGTTATAAACGTTTAGGCCTGGAGGTATTTTATTCTCTCCAACAATGATCTTTTTCTTCTGTATTTTAAAGGCAAAAGTGCTGAGCTACACACAGGTACTGCAATTAATTACACCAAGAGATTTTATAATAGTGGGTGGCGCAGTGGTTATTGCTGTTGTCTCACAGCACCAGGGTCCTGGGTTCAATTCCAGCCTAGGGGTCTATCTGTGTGGAGTTTGCATGTTCTCCCCGTGTCTGCATGGGTTTTCTCTGGGTACTGCGGTTTCTTCCCACAGTCCAAAGACCTGCTGTTCAGGTTGATTGGTCACTCAAAATTGCCCTGTGTGTGTGGTGCCCTGCGATGGACTGGCATCCCATCCAGGGTGTAGTCCTGTCTTGCGCCCTGTGTCTGCCGGGTTAGGCTCTGGCTCACGTGACCCTGTAAAAGATTAAGAGGTTAATGATAACGGATGGATGATATTATAATAACATTTAAACTGAGAGCTTTACTTAATCTACTGATAGTATGGTACAAGATATCATATTTTTTTAAATGAAAAAACTGCACATGATTTACATAACGAATGGAAGAGTGTACTCCCGTGTGACAGTCCTGTTTACAAGGTAACTTTAGCTGCAAGCATCCTTACCCTTGAAGCCACTGTGTCTAGATCTCCTGCTTCTTGTAGCAATAGGATTTGCTTCATAACATCTTCAAAATGTGTTAAAGCTTAAAGGAAGCAAACTCGCTAACTGCTCTAGGTCGTGTGTACTGGGAAGTGGATCACATGACATGTAAGGCTGTTGAGCCCTCCCTGCATAATGTTGCTTTACCTGTGCCTCTTTTAACTTTCTAATAATTGCCAGTGCCGTGTGAAATAAAAGTAATGGGTAATAGTTGAATGACAGAGGTATGCCGTGAAAATAGTTTAACCCCTGCACTGTTGGTAGCCAGATCTAAAAATACAAATAGGAGTGACTTTACTTATTAATAATATATAATTGCTGTCTGTTTTGATCTAGTGATGATAAAGGGTTAGGCCTGGGGGCACTTTATTCTCACAAACTTTTTTTTCTATATTGAAATGAAGGCAGAAGTACTGTTTACCCTTGATGTGCTGTGGATTACAGTTTTGTATTTAAATAAATAGATTTACACATCTCCTCAGTTCACTCAGTTCTGAGGAGCAGAATGGCCACATAGAGTATACTTGTACAGTAACTCCAAATCTAATCGACTCTCTCACATCTAAATGTCCTTATTATATAGCGGCTTCCCCATGTCCATTGTGACCAAAATCATCTTGAAACATTGATGTTGTGCTAGGGATGACCATAAAACAAAAAACAAAAAGTGTGTACTCCATGTGGCAGGTGTTTCATTTGTTTTGTCCAACCCAGGTATGTGCATACAGTATTGCAACACCAACATAAACATTCACATTTCTTTATATCCAGTTCTGAAACAAATGTATTCCTTTGAAGCAGATTGCTTAGTGCTGCCCACAGAACGCATTCAGTGTTCAGAGCCCTGGGTCGAGAGGACGTGGCTAGGAAGAGGTTAACAGGAGCATGGTTTTGAAGCTTGTGTTGCATTGAGCACAGGCCAGCAGTGACAGGGTTATCTCTGTGAATGGAATGTGAAATAACATTTAGCGAACACTTAGGCCAGTGTTTTGATAAACACACATGGCCGATTGTACTCATCCCTGCTGCTCTGTGAATAATAGCCTTTCTTTAGCAGGCTGCACTCCCTATCCCCTCAGACCCCCATCCTTCACCAGCACCATGTCACTGTAGTGGACTGGAGAATAGAGGGTTTGTTTAGCTGATATTGAAATGAATGGCTGCTTTTTGATTCTCCAAACCACATGTTAAAAAGCCCTTTAAGAGATCCTGATTCTCTGTGTGCTTCACATGTTGTGTATGAGCTTTGTCTCATACGTTTTTCTGCCTTTCAGAGTGGAGAAATAAAATGAGAGTCCCCTTATACACACAAGAGGGTTACATTCCAGTTAATACACAGTGTATTCTATACAGCAGTGGCCAGAAGCATTGACACCCTCCTCCTCCATGTACTTTATCACCCTGAGTAGCTTGCAGTAAATGTTGATTTTGATTAAATATGTGATACATCAAATATGTACTGCATATACACCAATGCTATCTGCTGGATATGTAATATATTACAGGTTAGTGAAATACATGACAAAGTACTTGTGAATTTTGGTGCCTTATAGAAGTTAGTTGAACAGATGTATGAATAGCGGATGTACTTAGTGTGCTTTTTCTTATTTGTAGGGATATAATTCCTGTTTTTTTTTGGGGGGTTTTTTTTATCATACATTCCATTAGGCCTGTAGATTGAACCTGTTGCCACTGCTTTTGTAGTTCGGTTATTGCATTAGCTTCGAAGTGTGAGTGTGATTTTATTTCTTGGAAAATGAATTACCCTCACTGAAATCATACTGGTGGATTATTATTGAGTTTAAGCATCTCTTAAAGGTAATAGTAAACTCAATTATCTAACCAGGGAATTCTGCATATGATATGCAAGGGGAGGGCTAATAATAGATCTATGAGGGAAGCTGATTGAAGCAAAAACCAGGACCATATGTGAGGGCCTGGGTTGAAAACCACTGGACTAAAAGATTAGTCGTAATTTTTTAGGAGCAGCTTTTTTTGGCTTGCTTTTGGATCCTTGATTCATGGTCAATATTCTATAACCAGACTCAAAGGACACAACTATGACCCTTTTTGCAGTTGTCTATAATGCCTTACGCATGGCAGGGTTCAGTAGCTATGGAATAATGATAGAAGGTGTTGAAAGATCGGAAATCAAAATCATATGGAAATGATTGTCTGGCTCGCTGTTGAAACTAAATGAGAGATCGAAGGAGTGTTTGGTTCACCTGTTTTCAACCTTACCCTGGCGTTCCATGAAAACTGAAGATCCTCACTGGTTTGTTGGATATTGCCCAATCTACAGCACAACAATAGTTCCTGAACTTCCCTAGTTGTTCCAGAGCAAAAATAATTACTTCTCTTTAGGTTTTGGCTCCCTTTACATTAGAACCCTGCTGTGGGCAAAGTTCTGTATTATGGGCAACTGCGAAATCCCAAATTGCTTGTTGTTTGCAAAGGCTGCAGGGAGACGGGTTCCCCACAAGCAGGTTTAAGGACTTCCTTCCAATCACTGAGTTTCATGTTGGCACAACTCGTATGATTAACTCAATCAGCAAATCGGAGACAAAGACACTAAAAGCAGTTCCTCTCAAAACAATATTGCTTCATAAAATTAATTACAGTGTTCCATTTCAGCTGTGGTTACAAATTAGGCAAGCATAGCAATTAGACCTGAATACAAGCTATTTACTAAATAAATAATGAGTTCTACAGTATTATGTGACTAAACAGTGTGATGGTGCTGTTCAGTTAACTGTAGTGTTTTTTTTTTAATATGGGTTGTACAGCAATTCATTAGTATCCTGCGTATTGGTTTATTGGATAATAGGTTGCTAACTTGGTAAATTAGACTGTGGTGAGTTTGAACCCACGTATTCCTTCATTCCTTCACATTACGAAAGGTCTGATCCTTTGAGTAATCCATTGCTTTCCCATACGCTTGCTTAGGAATACAAAGAACTGCACAGTACAGTTTCAGCCGATGTGTAATTGACAAGGAGGGTTTACTGTTAGGTGTAGGTGACGCAGAGTGAATCATACAAGAGCTGTCGGGTAATGAAACGTTGACCGGACCGTGCCTATGTCATTGCAGGACCCACACAGGATTGCAATGGGTGTGTTTCTTGCCAGTGTTACAGCCTGAATGATGTAGCGTGCTTCAAGTTCTTAAAATAGTTTTTATGGACTTAGGAAGCAGTTAAAGCCCATTTAAATGATGGTCCTTAAAAGTTTTATAAGTATAATAAAATAATAGGCACTCCTTTTTTTCAATTGTGTTGCAGTTTAATTTTATAACCTTTTACTCATGTAAGTAACCATAGGAGCATGTCTGTTTGGATTACATTATGGAGCGAGATTGAGGTGCACTGCAGCTTTAAGGATCTGTGCATAGTGAACAGCAGCAGCAATGGCAGCTCCTCAGTCGCATGGATATAGCATGCAGCCTCGTGACTGCACACAAGAGGCCTATATATAGAAATTCAGCATGCAAAATATGATCTGAAACCTTGCCTGAGATGCACAAAAACACTGTGACATATGTCAGGAATTTCTGCAAACAGAAGCACGTGCAATCAGCAATTTCAAATTCTCTACTGTTACTTATTTTCCGTCTTTAAATACCCTGGTACCTCTGTTGTGGCATCTGTCAGTTTGGGAATGTCACTGACAAGCCTCTGTGTGTTTAGTTAACTGAATATCCAAAGACGTTTATTACATTGTACACTGAAGTGTTTTGCTCTGTTTTTTTCCCATAACCATTTGAAAATGTTGTTTAGCTTTTGCTACACATTAGTTATACAGCAGACTAACGCAAAGGATGAATTGTTAAAAAAAATAATCTGTTTTGTATTTTATTGCTATTAAAACGCAGTGCATTGCTATATACTGGTGTGCAATATACTGTATAATGTCATGGTTGCCAGCTGTTCTGAGATACAGTAAAAGTCGCGGGACACTTTATATGTTCAAAAGCCTAGCCCTTATGCAGTGACTTGAGCCTTCCACTATATAGCTGTTCAATGAGCCTTGTAATGATGGTGCAGTGTTTTGATTTGTACTCTGTGTTTTTCATAATAGCAGTGCCCTTGCGGTTCAGTACAGAAAATATTCTACATCCAAATCATTTCCAGAAAAAGAAAAGTCACTTGGAACAGGCACGCATATACATGAAAGCACGTCTACATTCTTGTTTCAGCATCCCTTGATCAACACCCATATACAGCTGTCCTCTTTCCCAAATTCTGTCCCTTATCATACAAAGCAGACCTAATGCTAACTGCATTATTTCTTTTTCTAACATGCCTTGAAGCGATGTTCCCACAAGGTAGGTTTATCGTAATTTTTTGTCTGTGGGGACCTGTACTGTATATGTTAAACATGCACATATATGCGCACACACATTAATGGCAAAAGGATTATTTTGGAGTAAATGAAAAAAACAACCTGGACATTAGCCAGTCTCCTGGTTGTCTTGGTTTTTAAGCCCTTGTTGGCTATTAAGAAGTGCAGATTGTAGGGTTCTGAAATGCCCAGAGCCACTGTTAGATCAAGCATTACTAGATGAGGCTGAGGCTGTGGCAAACAGCCCTGATGAAACAACAGCAGAGATTAAGCTTAGTAATTAAGGAGGAGTTGGGCTCTGGCCATGTTTCCAGAGAGCCTAGGAAGCAAGTTCCAGTTTACTATGTCTAATATGGTTGCACTGGTATGTGCCAGCAAGTGATTCTTAATTCTAACACTCAGATAACAAGCATTTTAATGAGCTTCTTATAGAGTATAATGGTAATGTAGACTTGAGGGGATCATTTATAGCAGCTACATTCTCCTAGTATTTAATTTATTACCTCTATGTATCTATTGTTGTTTTTGCTGTTATTATTAATCATGTTTACTAACCAGAAGCAATAGTTAGTTTAATGGACTTTTGTGGTACTTGTACTTGGTGTTAAATAAGCCAAAAAGCATCTACAAAGTTTAGAAAAGTACCAATGCTATTAAAAGAAACATTGAACTTCATTTTTAAGCTATATTCTCTGATATTTGTTCTATTTTAAGATGCTTTAGTACTGTTAAAGCTCAGTGTAATTTGGGCATCTCAGTTGGTGTGTGGTCACACAAGTTCATACATTGCATGTCGGTTGCTATAGGGAAGATGTATTTTATTACTTAGCTGTCACAATTATAAGTAGGATAGTCAACATGATGCACAGTAATTATAATGGTCCCATGTTTTGTATGTGTGTGTTGTGTCTTCATGTGCATTGTGAAATGCTATTAAAACATTGTGTTTGAGCTCTGGGTGTCTTGCCTGATAGAACCCCACTCCCATATTTTCCATTGCAAGCACAGTACTGTAAGCATGGATTGATCAATGCTCTGTCTTTCTGTGGAAACACAGTGCCGCCTCTTTAAAAGCACTTTTCTGTTTTGTTGGCTTTTTGAATGTGCCAAAGCTTCGAGTGATTTTGTCTGCTGTTTCAGGTATGAGCTCACCCACAAGAGATGTTTACTGGCAACCTCAGTGTCATATATTAAAACCATTGCTTATGAGTTCGTGTTTTTACAATTTTCCACAAAAAAAAAAAAAAAATGCAATCTAGTATCAAGATACACAGACCTGGCCAAATATTTGGAGAATGTAAGTAGCAATTACAAAGTATGCAAATCACCGTGGTAGCGTGATGTGTCATGTGATCCACTGGACTTGTATAAAATGCGTGAAAGTTTCGTGCAGCTATTCAGCAACAATCATGGGAAAGCAAAAGGATCTCAGTGAATTGACAAGGGGTACGATAGTGGCTGCGTTGTCCAGCATGTCCATTAAGACTCCCGGGCGTTCCTGGAGTGGCAATGTTGGAAGAAAAGCACCACCTGAAAGAAGAACTCTGATCGCATGCTGCTCATGATGGATGGGGCCTTCAGTCTGCAAGCCATGGCCAATATCAAAGAAACGCAGCTGGGCATTGTGGGCTCTTAAGGCTATTCTCAGTTATTTGGCCAGTGGGTTTTGCCATGACCACAAGATTTGCAGTACGCAGCAGGTTGGCCATTACAAGTTTCACTATGATCCTTGATCAGATGTGACCTCTACAAAAGGTACCTGGTGTCTGCTGTTCTGTACCCCTTGTTGCTGTATCTGATAATGCTGTAATCTTCAAATAGCGTTTCTTCAGGATAACACAGTGGGATTACAATGGAATCCCAATGGGATATTTGAAAGTTTCCTGTGAATAATGGATCATACTTCTGTGCAACGGGAGTCTTACTGTATTCTAAACTCTGGACCACATCTTGTAAAGTTTTATACGGAGATAAGTTAGAAGCATAGGTGAAGCAGTAAGAAACACATTTAAATTGACAAACATTTTGGCTTTTGCCTTCATCTGTAGCATTCCACCACCAGTTCAATCTAAACACCAGTTCAATCGAGACCACAGACCCCACAGTCTTCATGACTTGCAGTTCATTATAAAACACTTTGTACTGAGAGTCAAGTATTAATCAATCAATAAAAAAAGCAATTCTGCTAAAAATCTAAAGAAGAAAACAATATGGGCTGTTCAATAGATCTGAACAAGTACCAGGGTTATGGAAATCAAACATCTTACAATGCCTGTGAGACTGTGTAGTGCTTTTCTGTCTGTAAAAATATGTAAAACTCGATGGAGCTTCCTGTTTAGTGATTTAAAAGATTTCAGTTTAGAAACAGTCATTTCTCAAAAAGCATTATCATCTGTAATTAGTGTCAATAAGACGAAAAATAAGCATGGTTCAATGAAAACTAAAGCCGTGCGAGTCATGGCAGGGCTGTTAAACTATCTTCTAATATGTATTTTATACACCTTCTTTGCAGTCTTCTCAGTAGAGTTTCACACCCTACATCCCAGACAGCATATAGACACAGAGGTGCAATATATCTTAAATGGGTCTCTGGTCAGGTCTTAGCACTTTAAAATAAATACAGATAGGTATAGACTACATCAATGGAAGGCAATGCCGAGGTTTGATATTCCCTGTTTCAGCTGTGGTCTGTCTAAATGGGTTTAAAATGATAACATTTTTCAGGCAAATTGCATAGTCAGTATAGAAAAATGAACTATAGACTGCAGCAGACTGCATTATGAGGTAGTTATTTTGCACTTGGGGGCAGATATCGCATACACCTGCGCATGTGTTTTCTTTGTTAAATTTAACTGGATAATGTAGCACTCAGTGGTATGTTTGGTTATGCCAGAAAACACCTTTGTATTTTTTCCAAGTTCCTCTGCATGCTCTCATTCCTTCATTTTTCTGCCAATTCCCCGTCGACTTGGATGAGCAAGAAGCTTTCTGGCTTCCAGAAATCGAAAACCAGACTCTAATTCAATGAATATTCCTGGCAGGCTGTAAAGCTAGCGGGCTGTTTCCATATCTGTTTGCAGGAACCTGTAGAATTGTGTATACAATAAATTCAAACCGAACACAAAATGAAGCACATTCACTTATTACCTTTTATGGACGTTTGCTTTTATTAATGTTGACGCCAGTCCAGAACACTATCACAGTCCGTCGGATAATCTAAAACTGAGTTGAACAGATTGTGCCTTCCAGAACAAAACTTGTCCTTATATAGCACAATAATTTCCCTGCACTATAAATCAATGTTTAGTAAAGAATACAGTAAGACCGTGTACTAACACCATGACGTATTTTACAAACAGTAATAAGCAATAAATCAGTTCCTTAGCTCTTATTAACATTGGCAGCATTATCACAGCTGAAGGTTTTTGGTTTTTACATGTGGTAGTTTATTTGATTGCAAGCATTTAACCATTTTTAAACCTTAAATCACCTTCACTGAGTAAAAGAGAAAGACAAGTCTTTATTTACAAGACTGTGTGTTGCACTTCCATGAACTCCACAATCTAATTGTGTCTCTATTCTGGCGTCAAAATTTGTAACGGTTTTGAGTTAGGATCATAATGGCACCATGGATTAATCTTCTTTTATTATTAGATTGTAAAGTTTAAAAAGCTGCTTGAAATTTCTATACAAAACAAAAACTAATGCAAAAACAAAAAAAGTTTTTTGTGGTAACGTTAGTATCCTAGCTCAGCACTGCTACAACATTGTCGCTTTGTAGACGGAGGAAAGTCATAGAAGATACTCCATTGTAGTACTGTAGTTATTCCACACATGAGGACGGTGAGTAACCATAGAATGAATGAATGCATGATAGTTTACAAAATGAAATCTGGTAGAATCACTCTGTAGATGAGTACAAAAACATTATTCAATGCCTGATCTCTCAACACTATAATGTACAGTATTTTGGGAAATTATTTAATTTCTGGTAGAAATGGTTGCTGTCAAACCTTTATCATAGAAATTATACACTTGAAACTAATTATGCTCTAATACTCTCTGCAGTAATAAGACAAGTTGTGTACCAGGCATTTGGAATATCAGTATCACAAACTAGTGCGTGCTTTGAATTTGTGAAGCCTAGTATTTATTATCATGGCATTAGTGATTCTAATGTGGGCAGGATGTGTCATTCTCTTGGCGTGTTAAAAATACAACATTGTTTGAATTTTCTGCTGAAGGTTAAGCACGCTTGGCGTGTCTAGATGTTAATGGACTATGCATTATGGGCATTGCAGCATTCTGCATGTGTGCGTGTTTCTGTACATGCCTAGCACACACAATGAATTACTCCCTATCATTAAGCAACCATCTACCCTATTGACTGACTTGCTTTCAGCCAGCAACATGCTTTGACCCAGAAGTTACTGCTGTGGGGAAACAATCTAGAAGTGAAAAAAAAGAAAACTGAGAACCTAGTAGGTGTTTCTTTCAAAACTGCACATTGGAGACTTATATAAAGCATATGGAAGTGTAAGATCTATATATTTTTTTGTTAGCTACAACCATTTGTAAACCAAGCTACAACCAAGTGTAAAGTCTAATCTTTCAGTATTATCTCCTAGGAATCACAATGATTGGTGGTTACCTAGATATAAAATACTTATCTCTTTTCATGCTGCAGTGCAAGAATTAATTAACCCTAATTTGCAGAAACAGAGAAGGTATTGGAAGCATCTCTAGTATGCTATTGATTCAATGTGACAAGTCTTCAAGATGTGGAAAATGTTAAATGCCTTTACACACACATATGCAATACAGGGTAAAATGGGTTTCTATTGCATCCTGCTCTCACAAAGTAAACAGCAGAATAGGTTAAAGTAAGTAGCTTCCAATGTATTTGTTGCTGTTTTACGTTTTCCTTATTATTTTATTTGATAATCTGACCTTTGTCTGCATATATGTAGCTGGGGCTGGCAGAATTGAAAGGTCACTTTGTCAAATGATTCAGAAAAAGCTCAAAGTCAGCTAAAGGCAGATTTAGAGAAATGATGCGCGCCAGAAAACAGTAAGGGCAATGTGAAACGGCAATTAAAATGACATCTGATGCTACTTGCTCTTTTTAATATACTTTCATACGGTAAATTTAACAATAAAATGAACACCTTTGTAAATTATTGATTTACAGCAGCTCACAATATTAATTAATTGGTCTGTCAAGTTAATATTTGTTTCAGATCAAACCCAAATTTCAAGAATTCAATTCCGGCTTTTTTGTGTTTAACCCTGAATTCAGAACCCCTACCCGTTAAGATACAGGTCTTATTGTTTTTAAGAATTCATGCCAGCGATGCTGTTTGTTAAGTGTATTAGCCAGACATGTAATGGACAGGCAGTTTGTAATCTCAAATGCCACAGTCTGATTTATTGTTACTGTGATACGTGGAACTTGGTGTTATTACAGAGGAACTGTTTGTGCGGGAATGAAAGATTTCCGACCCCACTTTCTCCTCATGTGTCTGGCACATTTCAGTGTCTTCCTGTTATGAACCAAATGTGGAGACCTTTGGAAATTTACCAAAAGCAAATGCCAAAAAAGCCAACTCACCTCCATACTCAAACCTGGCATTGCATTTGCTAAGTGTTACAGTTATGTGGAGGGATTCTGTTACACGCCACATATGCATCTCATAAGAACACAGGAATTTAGATGAACTCATTACCCATAGTTTAGCTCAGCAGTAGTGGTGCCCCTCACTAATTTGATTGGCTCGTTCCTCTTCTGTAAGATTGCCTGCTTTGATGTGGCTGGCTGTATTTATTAATGGAATGGCATGGTGGGAAATGGAACAATGGCAATGCTACACTATGTCAGCTGTAATTGGCTGAGGCACAGGTACTTTCATGGAAGGCATTGAAGGAGGAAGTGAGGTATGAGTTAGAAAATAACAGAGCAGTGCGTCTTGTCTCTTGGTTTTGCAGAAATTCTCACAGCGGCACCCATAGGGGACAGGGGTCGGCTGTGCATTTTAAATTATTATAAATCATCTTTAGTTAAAAGGACACTGCACACATAATCTAAGCAAGTGCTGTCCAGCTCAGTCTGTTTGGTTCACCAGTGTTGAAACATACAGCCGAAAGACAAGACTCAGAAAGCATATTGTTTCAGCACCAAGGTACATCCCTAGTGATCCCTAATTATTATTTTTTTTTTAACAAATACTGCTTGCAATGTGTTCAGTGGCAAAAATAACCATGTTTTTGTTCATATATATAAAAATATGCAATGCAAAGAAAAACCACGTCTGAAATGAATACCACACGTTACAGATTTTTTTTTTACTGTAATACAGTACAAATGATTGTTTTCCAGCTTTCAAAATGAAAGAATTTTCTAATGTTTGTTTAAAGAAACCTGTGACCCAGCACTATTAATAACCTGACTCCATGCTAATAGTACAAAAAGAATTAAAGACTGGAGTAAAAAGGTTAACAATATGCCCCAAAAACGCTGCATCGAACTCCACGGCAAACTAACATCTAACTGGCCTAGGTCTTATATACTGCACAGTCGATCACAAGACACGGCATGCGGTCCTTTGCATAACATTGCCTCATTAGCTCCTAATGTGCATAACCATGTGAAATTCCTGTATGTCTTTAGTCTCAGTAAATCACAGGATGTAATTAAAAGCATTCTAGTGCACGGGCACCTCATTCATTTCTGCGTCTTCATGTCATTCGCAGGCGCGGCAGCAAGCCCAGCTAAGACATCAGATGGCCGCTGACAGCAAAGCTGAGTATTCAGCCTGCTTTCAGAGTTTCAACCAGCAGCAGAATGAACATTACTACACCCTCATACCACATATATTCCAGGTAAGCTGGCTGTTGTGGTACCACCTATTATAGTTCGAAGGGCCTGATTTAAAAAATTTGATAAGTTGACTTGTGTGACTTCCAAGGCATCAATCTGCTTTGCGTGTGCATTTCAACTTGAATGTTCTGTTTTGCTCAGTGAGGTTATGCAAAAATTATGATAATCTTTTTTTTCTTTTTCTTCAAAGTTCTATGATCCGAGATTCAGCAGTTACCGAGCTTTGAAAATTAGGCAAAGCATTTGTTTTTCTAATTACTTCATATGGAAAACTGGATAATATTAGAATGCTGTCAGAATTGTTTAAAAGGGCAGTAATCTATTTTGTCTCCGAACTTGTCTTATCATTGTTGCCAATGCCCATGCTTTGCTCATTTCAATACCATATTGACGTGGTTTTAGGAACGGGTTTGCCCTTTTTAATTTGTCTCCCGGGACCGCTTACAGAAAATCCAGGAGATGGAGGAGAGGAGGATAGAGAGGCTGGGGGAGTCCATGAAGACCTTTGCAGAGGTGGATCGACAGGTCATCCCCATCGTGGGCAAATGTCTAGATGGGATGACGAAGGCTGCAGAGTCCATCGAACCAAAGAGCGTGAGTGAGCCCCCCTGAACCACACGAACACATGCAGCTTAAATGTGTCTAAAAACTGCTGTTCTGATCTACTCAAGCTTAAATACACTAGTGTTTCTACTGTATAGCCATGCAAATAAGTGCACAGCCTCCGTTTGCTTTTTATATATTGGCCCTTGAGCATGTACCTCAAGTATTGGCCCATTGCACTAACTCCAGTATATATTTGCACATAACACATAGTCCTTAATTAATGTTTTTGGTTGATCTGTTTTCTACTTCAAATACAGTTAAATGTATGTTCCTCTGTTCATGCATCAGCCCCCCCTCGAATGTAAGCAAGTATGCTTATATTGTAATATAACGGTAGATTGATAAATAGATAGATGGTGTTTTTTTTGCCTTCTCGTGCTCCGTTCAACACATGGTCTGAAACCACACCTTTCCCCTCCATCTGCTCAGAAAGTCATGCGATGAGTTAAATAAAACTCTGGTCATGCTAACTGTAAAGCTGTAGTAAGGAGCAGTAAGGTTAGGGTTAGGGTTAGTGTTAGTGTTTTTTAAATAACTTGAGGCCAGGTAAAACATTCAGCCTTTAGTTTGAAAACCATAGTTTATTAGTTACAACATTCACATGACATTGAGTGATATTTTTAGACCTGAACCCCAGCCTTGCCCATTGCAACACAGTACAAAAGGTGTGCTGAGATTAAAGCATCTCAAATATGTGCAATTCATATGGAATTATTAGCAACACCTGCCATAACAGGTGTCAACAGGGTGCAGGACCAACAAGAGCAGGACGGCTTTTATTTTGCGAGCCTCAAACATTAATTGTTTTATATCCGTAGTGACCTATTCTGAGCCTCACGCCACACATGCCGTCCTTGTGTGCTGCTAGCGTAAAGCTCTTCCATTGTGTATTAGTTTTGATGAGAAAGAGCAGAATCTAATTCTTCAGCGAATTACTGCTTCTGTCTTCAGGGGTGGTACAGCCAAAATGGTCATCCTGTAGTGCCGTTGCAAATTAGTAATTTGTGCAGCATGATATTAAAGTCTATCCGCTGTGTTGCCAAACTTACAATGAAAGGTTAAAGGGAGGTGTGGAGATAGTGTAATCTGTATGTGTGTCTCCATTTCCTGCTGCACTTACTTCCACACTGTGTCCTTCACTCTGGTGCTGTTTGCTACTCCCAATAACAAGCAGTGTCTAAAAATACACAGCCGGTCTTCGCAGGGGGAAACGAATACTGCCACAACAGGAACTCGAACCTGAACCCTATCCCTGAACCCTATCCCACAGCCCACAGCCCATGCCTGTTCAAAAACACAGGAATGGAGACCTGGGATCATTCCTGTTTTTGTAAGACAAATTGCAAGTCACTTGCATTTAGTTGCTCAGGTTTCCAATATCCAATTCAGTATTTCAGTGCCCCTCTGCAGGAGAAAGAAAATGATTTAGAATTTCAGTGAATGGCTTGAACCATACTGCCTAGGAATATACCAATGATTTTTAAAGCAATTTGGTCTTGTGATTTGAATGAAGTTGGAGCCTGGTGTTCCTGAGTTCAAAACCCAGCTGAGACTCGATTTATGAAAGCATCCCTGTGAGGATAACCATAGACGAATCACGGATGACCGTGGCATGAAAGTAACATGTTTGTGTACTTTGCTGAAGTGCTAATCTCCTAACAGCTAGACCACAGGCTGCCTTACATTGCTATACATGGAATACGAAGAAAAAAACATTCTCTACCTCGGTTCCTGTTTTTAATTCTCAAACTAAATTAGTATTCTAGTCTGGTCTATAGGTTGCAGTAGGCTGTGAGAGCATTTCAATAACTAGTGCTGGACTTTTGGCCCTTCCTCACTCAATACTGCATTAGCTCTAAACATCCATACATCTGTGTACTGCCCCATCCCAGCTTGTGAATCATTCATCTTTGGAACAGAGCCAGGGCTGCTGCACCTTCCAGATGTTGTTCGGATACCAAACGAAAAGAGAACCGTAAATTGAGGAAACAAGTGAAGTCATGCCTTTTCAGTTAACTATTTCCCTGCCACCCATTCCAGCCCTGCTAAATCCCCTGTGATGTGTTTAACAGTACCCATACTAAATGATGTTCAATGAAAACGCTGTGGCTCTATGACAGCAACGCCGTGTTTCTGTACACAGCGGGGAGTGCTAGCACAAAGGCAGCTGCAGTGCTACGAGCTGTTGGAAGAACAATACCACAGTGGTAACATTTTCATATGTTATCATAGCCTGTGGCTGTATGTCTGGCAGGTAGGAAAACAGAACCTTAAAGCACAGGTAGAGCGCCCCCAAGTGGCTCACCTGGTAAAATATAGAATAGATTTGGACCACATCTGTTGTGTTGCTATTGCTGATAAAGCTGTAGTCTCTGTGTAGTTCTGCTAGGGTTAATAGGGTTAAACACTGAGAATGAAATAGTATACCAATTGTGTCACTTTTCTCCTGCTAGCTAAGATAATGAGGTTAATATAAAGTACTTGTGTGTAATTGTTGTTATTTGTTCATCATCTTTAAAAAACAAAACAAATACTAACTTTCCATAGTGGTATCTAAGAGTTAATGTTACACGACCACTGCTTACTCAAACAAATGTCAAAATTGTAACAACAATTTAACAAAATTAATGTTCCCAGTTAAACAAATCGCTGTTCTGGCTGAATCATTTCTGGGTGGAATGGAAATTTTAGGTTTTCTAATTATAGTTTTAATGACTGTTTCCCTTGAAAATAAAGCAATACAAAGATGAACGACAATACAGTATGCAGATATTGATATTACAGGAATGGGTTGAGTGAAATCCAAAATTATATTTCCAAATGTGTTCGGAGTGAAGATTCAAATCTGTCCCAAATCCTCCCTTCTAACTGACATATTTTCATGAGCACTTTGCCCTAATATAATTATGCAAAAGCTGAAATCTTGAAATTAAGTTTTATCCTGTGGCTAATGAATGTTACTTCTTTGCATTTCATTTATTTTAAATGTTAAACTGGCGTGTTTTGGATTATATTTTTTATGCACTATTCAATATAGTGCACAATATTTAAAATGTTAGAAACTAAAGAAAAATCTATAACTTCAGTCAACTGCTGATATATCATAATCACAGCACTTTCCAATCCTACTGAATACATGCTTTCTATCTGCTAGCATGCAGTACCACAGTGCCACCTACTGACTGAAATTTAGTGTACTGCTCTGTATTGATAATGAATTGTGTATGACCCAGTCTGACATTTCCTTCCAAAAGACTAACTGAAGCAACTAGAAGAGTGTTTGCCTAGTTTGACAAATCATATCAATGTGCACTTACAAATGAATAGGTTTGTAGATTAATAAACAGCGGGAGAGGTTTTAAGGGGAGTCCTTTGTTATCAAAGTCTGTAACAGTGCTCAGTTAGTTCCCCATTATGAGCCAGTATTCAACATTACAGATCAATCCGAAAACCTTTAGAAGTAAGAAGGGTCACAAGCTTTCTTAGAAACATCCGCACAAACAAACAAGATGGAAAGTGTTACTACGAGCTTTGATTACCCACAGCGTACAGATAACAAGCTCAGGTGTGTCTTGTTAAGCTCATAGTAAACCCAGGAATGGATCAAACTGCGAAACTTCTCTGTATTATCCAACAGCTAGTGAATTCCACTCTGTTTTTAGAAAAAAAACAGCCAAATGTACATAAATAATAATAATCTTTATTTCTAAATAATCTTTATTTTTTATATAGCACCTTTCATAGGGGAACCACCATCACAAAGTGCTTTACAAGATACAAGACTAGGGTGTGAACTATACATCAGTTGCAGAGCCACTTACAACATCTCACCTGAAAGACAGAGCACAAGGAGGTTAAGTGACTTGCTCAGGGTCACACAATGAGCCAGTGGGTGAGCTGGGATTTGAACCAGGGACCTCCTGGTTGCAAGCCTGTTTCATTAACCACTGGAGCACACAGCCTCCTTCATAAAGATACATAGTTATTTTTTTTTTTTTTTTTTTTTACAGAAGGAAGGCGTTTGATAGTCTGTAAAACATTACAATACAGGTAGAGAGTGTGAGAGTGAGAGTGAGAGTGTGAGTGAGTGTATATTTTAACCAGGTGTTTCTCCCATGTCCCAGGACTCTCAGCTGGTAATAGAAGCTTTCAAATCAGGGTTCGAGCCTCCAGGGGATGTGGAGTTCGAAGATTACAGCCAGCCGATGACACGAACAGTCTCCGAATCCAGCCTGTCCAACTCCAGAGGAGACAGCAAGCCCGAGAAGTCCAGCAGCAAAAGCAAGGTCAAGCTGTGGCCATTCAAGAAAAACAAGGTAAAGACTGCTTTCCTGAACGCAGTGCAGAACAGCTACACGCAGGGCTACCGAACGCCAGTCACTGCGAGGCATCTAGAGAGCTCCTGCAGCCAAGCGCCAAGCGCAGGACTAGATTGATAGCTTGAGGTGCATTGCTGCTGAGTTGATCACATTTTTTAAGTTTCTTTTTGTTCCCATTTTAAAGTCTTGTGTTTTATATTTGTTTTTTTATTAGTTGTATTTTGTTTGTTGGGTTTTTTTTTTTGTGTGTGCCTTCCATGGTCGTCTTCCAACACATTCTAACAAAACTAATGCAGTGATCTGTTTTGAGTTCCACAGCTTATCATTTTTCTTTACATTGACTCTCTCTCTGTCTTTAATACTAAAAAAAAAAATAATAATCCATAGAGCTTTTTTTTTTCCACTAAATGACCCCAAAAGGTTTTTTTTTCTCTTTGAAAACCTCCCTGGATTCATTGAAAAAGGCTGGATTCCCAAAACGGAGAAAGAAAAGTAGCTAATCTGACTGTTCATTTTCATGTCATTTCTGTGTGGAAATTCATAACTGGAGCTGGTTCTGTAGAAATATTCACACCACCAATTCCTGGCCATTGATGTACTGAATAGTCAGCACAACTGCTATAGCAGATCAGCTCAGTGTAAATCCCATCTTGTGCATACATCGTCATTGACAATATGTGCATGGTTATGTGATGAGATCACAGGACAACGCAGTCACAGACAGATTTTTCAGACAGGAAAGATACTTTGACTAGGGGGTTGATTTGAATAACCAGCGCCCTGCTTAGCCATGGCTGCATTTTCTTTTTTTTACAGCATTTTACAGTGTTGTAAAATTCTCTAAAGATGCAGATTTGGCTCATCACTGTATAGGTGGCTCAGCTGAGTGCACTCAGCTGTGAGACTAGGATCATATCATTCATAGACAGTCAGACATGTAGAATCAGAACTAGTGGATGTTAGTGTATTGCACTTCAAGTCCTACTGTGTAACGTTTTATTAGCTCTGTTCTAGTAGCATAATTTGCTAGATATGTCCAGTCCGATTCAGTTCTTTTTATTAAATACTGTTGTTTTCACTGCTAATGTTCTTTTGTGTGTAGTGTCTGCATACCCTTAATGAAACGTTACAAAATAGAGAGGCTAGATCTCATCTCTGATTCCCAAAGGCTGTGTACATAATTGTACTTTCAGCAATTTTAATTAAATTTACCAGAAAAAAAAAAGTTAACTGTAATCCTTGTGGAGAACATGTCTTGAGATTTTGACAAGATCTGTGGCACTTGTCTGTAAAACAGTAAAAAAAGGAAAGTTTGCATGGGCTTTCTATCAAAATATTTCATATTCTTCTATTGTAACATCTCGCATTAACACTCATGCTTTTTTTTTTTTTTTACTTTATTTTGTATTTCTTTTCAAAAACAAACAAACAAAAAAACATGGCTCAAATATTGTTTGATATTTCGTTGTTGTTCTTGTGTTGAGCCTTATTTCTCGTTTTGTGTTTATTTTTGTATCCTTTTTTTTATTCCTCCTGCCACAACTCCATCTCTTACTCGTAGCTTATGTCCCTTTTAACATCCCCACATCAGCCCCCCCCTCCTCCCCCTGCCTCACCCTCACCCTCACCCTCTGCTGTTCCCAACGGCCCCCAGTCTCCCAAGCAGCACAAGGAGCCCCTCTCCCATCGCTTCAACGAGTTCATGACCTCCAAACCCAAAATGCACTGCTTCCGGAGCCTAAAGCGTGGGGTAAGTGGTCCTCTGGATCTCCCTCTCCCTCTGTCTCACTCTCCTTCCCTGTACGAAGAAGTACTCTGACATTGTCTTCCCTTACAGAAAGTCTATAAAGAGTTTCAAACTTTTAATAACCTCGGGTGCGCTGAAAGTTAAAATTCCCTTTCGTAATATTAGGAACCAAAATTGATTCTTCACGGTATGCTTTCATTTTGAATTGGCTGCAAACAAAAAAAAAATCTATAAAATAGCCGTCCATGTGTTACTGTAGAGAGCATTACATTTTGTCACTTCACAAAACAAAAGAGAGTTTCACTTCTTTATGTCAGTTATTACATGACTAGAGAAATAGACTGCAGTAATACTGCTGTACTTTAGACACAAGGTCTGTTGAATCAAATCATTACAGTAGCGCTCCCTGATGTTTTACATGCTGTTTGAGATCCACTAACAAGACCAGTCTGTGCAGTTAGAGAATCATACCCTTGGAACTCAGATGACTCTGTCTTTATGAGCCTGTCTGGCAAAATGTAGATAATTTAAAGAGCTTGGTACAGAAATGAAATTTCAGGCTTATCTTAACTGATGTATTATTTTTGTAGACCACTTTGCTCTAAACTATGTAAAGCACCCCTGTGGCCTCAGAAGCACTCTCTAAAGCGTGCCTAGCTTAGACATGACCCTGTTCCTCTGCAACGCTGTAGGGATGGGCCTGAAGTACAGCTGCTAGAGGCAGTGCTACAGGGGGAGAGGTTAATGGTCACACTGTGGTCTATCAGATGATGTTTTTGAAGGGTAGACATGATTCTGAGAGCTCTACCTAGGTCACAAGGTGCATTAAACTTGAAATGTTTTAAAATATCACCAGGCTGAAACAGAAAATTAAAAAAAGTATGCTGTAAAGTATACTCTATATAATTACCCATGGTATTTAAATGTTAAATCACAAGTATGTAAAAATGGTAACTAAGCGGGTTAAATTTTGTATTAAGGACAGAATCATTTTTGTAGTACTAATCTATTTTACTACATGCATATTGCATTGGAAAGGTATTATATACCCTGCTTATACCCTGCTGTGTG
>NW_024472930.1:0-25000 GCF_017654505.1 Polyodon spathula | reverse complement strand
TCAAATGTTATAGTGCCCTCTGCTTTTCATACATTGCATTGTTAAATGACTGCATTTATTTGCAAACAAAATAAAATATATATATATAAAAAAGATATATTGTTCACTTAAGTGTGTGCCTTTTTTCATGTATTACTGCCCAGTAAATGAACAGTGGCATCTATTTGCCAATCACTTTCATTAGAATTATGTTAGTACAGGGTATAAATGCTGATCAACCAGCTTATATAAACCTTTACAATATTTAGCAAGGACAAGTCTAAATGTAACACAATAAATAGATCACAAGATTAACATTATGGCTTTGCACACCACTGTTATTATACCCTGACCTTAAACAAGAGCTGAAGGAACATATACATGTTCAATATTTGAAAATCAACTCAAACACCACAGTGTAGTGCACATACAATGAAAGGATGAGTTGGAAATGACTGCATGAAAAACACACACACCGAGAGTAAACTAAAAAATACTTTCCTTCAAGAAGACAAAACAGGACACAGTAGAAAGTTGTTAAAACAATTATATACATATTTTTACAAAATACACAACACCAACACCTGTAAAACTTCTTGTTTGTAACAAGGTGTTATAAATTAAATCAGTGTGTCATTTTACAGTCTAGCACCCTCCACTCCCATCTCACAAGAGTATAAGACTGATCTACCTTTAAAACCTCACAATGCTAACATTATCATGTCAGATGCAGCCAATAGAAGTAAACTGGAAGCTGTGTGGATTCAAAGACACTGTGCAGGTAACCTCTACCGTTTCCAATTACTAAATACTGAACTGTTTATACAGCCTCAACTAAAAGGCTTTTTTTTTTTTTTTTTTTTTTTTTTTTTTTACTGAAACCTTAAAATCACTATTTCAAATCATCAAGGTCAAATTTGCACTAGGGTCTGTTCAAACTTGGCAAGAACAGCTGGAAATCTACACCTGACAACTTTTATTATCAATGTTACCAGAAACGTATAGCGCCGTTGAAGGATGATGAGAAAATGTGTTAGTGCCTCCCTGTTGTGTTGAAATTACATCATAGCTACAAAGGCAGACCCTCTCCAATTCTTGTGACAATCTTGCTCAACATTTTACATGAGGCAATTCAATAGTGAAAGAACTCAAGTTTATAAGACACTTGCTGCTGTAATGCAAAAATGCATTGTTTTACAATGCAAACAGATCTCCATGATGGATCTCTGCTGTGCTAATTCATTAATACCTGATCAGGCAAATAGAAAATGTACATCAATATCTGTATAGCTCACTTTTTTTTTAAATCATAAAAAAGCCTAACCCCAAATTTCTGCACATAACAAATCATTATCAAATGAATAGTGCTGGCTGATTTGTATCCTTAATTTTCATTTTGAATTTAATTGTCCCACATAGTGCAGCAAAGATGCAACGTCTCATTTAAAAATGCAGTCCTGTTTCTACCAAGATTTTACAGTAGGGTGATTTAACTGAACTTTCTCAAGGCATACAGTGTCAGTGGCAGAGTTGAACCCAGGACCTCCTGGTATAGACTTCCAACCCAGTTTAAATTCAGTGTCCTTCCCGACATTTATTTGTAAACACTACAAGTAATAGTCTAGCTTCTTCTCCACAGTTTTGCAGCCCTTGTCTGAGAAGATCTTCTCTTCTCTGGGGAAGTAGGTCATTTCTTCAACCACAGTGTTGACTATCTCCTCGTCTGGCTTCTTGTTGCGGGACTTCAGCTCTTCCTTCACACACATTCGCACATGTTTCATCTCCAGAGGCAGGAAAGGGACGAAGAAATCCACCAGGTTCTTGTCAATTAGACTGGTGTGCCAGAACCCACCTGAAACAGTGAAGATTAGAGAAAGCATGAATACAAGACTAGACTGCATGGGACCAAGACGTATTAAAAAACAAGAAATCAATTTAAGGGAAGAGCGGACTTGTACAGTAAGCACTGTTTGGATAGGCAGGTGACCAATCTCCAATTAGCCACAACGGGGAGGCATGTAAACACTAATAAGCCATTATAATATTTATTTTTGTAATCAAAATGTATGCAACAATTGAGGAGTGCGTCACAAAATCTGAAGACATGAGTGGCTTCATCACATGAGAAGTGAAGTTTCATGTTTCAGAGTATCAAACACCTTTGCATAGTATTTCTGGTACCATGTACCGCTCCACCACCCCCGTGTCCAAAAGTGTTACTCCTTAAGTACTTGCACTATGGGCTGCAACTTCTTAGTGACTCTAGGCATGTAGTGCCTCTGCACTCGGATATGAATGGAAGTGGGTAGAGTGGTAAAGTGAGTGACATACTGTTCTTGTTGTTAAAGACTTCGAGTGACACGGCTGTCTCCAGGTCTTTCAGCTGGATTTCTTCCCTTTTCTTGCCTTCATTCCAGAAATCCAGAGCCACTCTGGTGATCTTCTCTCCACCTGCATTGCTGTTGGATTAAAAAAAAAAAATCAACCAATAGAGCTATAGAATATGCACATTTGTATGTATTTAGAGGCTCACAAAAATGGAACAGAATGAATTGAGCATGCATCGGAGCACAGTAACACATGACAGTCCGAACACTGTCCTGCAAAAACTGCCAAAAAAGCATTGGTGTAGGAACTAGTCTTGAAATCCATTTTCCTTTATTACAGAGTATCCATATCCTTCATGTTAGCTCTGACCTATTAAAGCCCCACATCATGCTTTCTTTGCAAGACAGAAAATCTTAGCTTTACACATGTTTCACCCTACAGTTTTTTTTTGTTTTACTGCAAATGTGTGACAGGTAGGTGAATTGCTGATTTAAAGAGAGACCCTGATATCTGTGGACCAAAGTAGAGGATATGGCCTGATTACCTGAGGAATATGAAAATGGCTTGCCGGTAGGACACCCCATCCATGGTCTCATAATAATCCAAGAATGGTTTGATACTGTCAATAAGGCCTGGGTGCATTTTGTCCATTTCATCAAATATAAACAGGGATCGCGCACAGCTGGTCACGTTCCCTCGTACCCACTGCTGCAGCTGGTCCTACAAAAGGAAGATTTAGACTTGGGCCATTAACACCTCATCTTATTACAAAAAGCTACGCAGCTCCAGTTTATTCGGGTTGTATTTACCTTGTAGGTGTCGATGTGGTCAGCATGGGGAAAGTGAGCGGTGGAGACAAACTGGTGCACAAAGTCACTCTGCATGCCTTTCCTGTACAGGTGCTCAGCTATCATCTGGCTGACCAAGTTCTTTCCTGTTCCTGTCCAGCCATGGAGGGACAGGACCAGAGGCTTCTTGGGCTTTTTGTTGTTGACAAAGCCAGTCACTGCTTTCAGGATAATCTGGGTAGCCAGGTGCTGCCCAAACAGCTTCGCTTCTAGGGTCTCCTTTAACCCTGGGGGGAAAAAAAAAAAAAACATTTAAGGTATGTCAGTAACATTATTATTTTAATCCATAATCTCCTACATCCACAGCATTTATAATCGCATATAAACAAAATCTACAGTTTTACCCAGCAACTGACAGGGGTGTAGTACCTTCCAGGTAATAAACTCGTGGCGGATCACAGACGGTTACAATACGTTCTAGTAGAAACCGAACTTCATTGAAATCAATAGGAAACAGAAACAGTACTATGCACTCAGGCACACTTTCACTCGAGATTTTGAAATGAACTGGATGCCTTCCCTTACACCCTAATGCTGGCAGTCTATGCCTGTCTTTAAATATGCTCATTTCCCAATGACAGAATGCCTTTTAACTATATGTAGCTACATCTGAATTGCATAGCGTTTTGTAGTCTTCCATAAACTGAAGGAAAAACTGACAAATTAAAAATGCGACATTTTGAAATCTAAAATGAAATACTGTAGTACTATTATGGTTTCCAGTACACTTCTGCAATATCACATAGTTTCTTTGAGAGATCTAGATAGATAGATAGAGATAGATGGATAGATTGACAAAAAAATCAGTCATTGGAAATCCTCGTCTGCGATTGCTTAAACCTCATCATAGGAGGAAAAATAGATTTAACTATTGCCCCCACATCCTTAGACCAGCGGTCAATAACTCAGTCTCATGTGATTGGTTTACATCACTGTCAGTCCCACCCCTTTTCAAAGGAACGCCTTTCTACCCTGCACTCTTCACAAGAGAAAATGGCTGAACACCGAATTACAAAACAAAGACACTCCAAACACTAAAATGGTGATTAAAACGTTACTGTCACTGCTTTGACTTTCTGCAATTCAAACAAAATCAACTTGGCAAAAACAAAATGACGGGAGGGATACAAACTGGATTATGCAGCAGTCGCACACTAGACGGAGAAAAACTTTGCTAACTCTGCCCTATGAACTTCAAAAACATTTTCTGTTATTTATTTACTTATGCTGTATCAGCTATATTAAAAATATAAAAAGTTGTATTTATTTACGCATGCTGTCTCAGCTATATTTAAACGAAATATAGAAAGTCGTATTTACTATCCAACCTAACTTATTTTCTTGACTGATTCCTATATTAAACATGTACTGCAGACTAAGCCACAGTGGAAAATTAAATGCCCCCTCGGGAAGACTATTGTTACCTCCAGGGCTTTGGGCATTACAGCCCCCCGTCAGTAACCTGTCAAATATTTTCCACTATAGTTCTCCTCTCCAGTCCATATTTACTAATGAATAAATGTATATAATATTTATTTAACACACACACAGTAAAGTTACAGGACAACTATTCCATCTCGGGTTTCGGTGACGTCAAACTACGGGACAGTCAGGACGAGTATAAACGTCACAGAAACCCGAGATGGAATTGTTGTCCTGCAACTCACTGAAGCCCGTTTATTATTTTTCATAATATATGGATATTATCAGTGATAAAAATAATAAACGGGTTTAAGGTTCAAATTGCAAGTGAATTTAATTAACGGTAATTAAGTCAATATGAAAAACATATACACACACACACGATAATTCTGGAACGGTAAATTAAACTGGGTTGATATTGAACTTAAAATAACGTATTTTTAAAGGTGTTTCAATGGGGCATGTTTTTTTTTTTTTTAATTTCTTAGTCGCTGTCAGAGTTAAGATTATTCGTCTCGCTCGCTTGTTTGGTGCTCTCGTTGGTGGAGGGTGATTGTAAATCTTCACACAGACAGATTTGTTAAAAGTGCCTAAAAACCCAGAATGGAGGGTGTTGTGCAGTGACACGAGGCATTTAGTTTGAAAGGGGTTGGGGTGTACAGGAGTCAAATATGGGTTAAAGATCATGCATAATCTTCTTGACGAATATGCCATTTTGACATCACTGCTGCATTATGACTTTCGAATGCAAATACAGCCTTCAAAGTATTTCATTGTGTGTGTGTGTGTGTATATATATATATAACATACACACACACTATCTCACACTTGCAAGGCAAAAGAAACACTGCAAAGAAATGAAGCCAGTGTAAGTGACGTTGAGCACTCGTATTTAGCGAAGATGTGCTTTGTAATGTTACTGCAACATTGGTAACTTATTGCAGTAGCGTTCAGATCTACTTTCCAAATAAAGACTACTGATCTTAAATGGTATCATAGTGTTCTGTTAAACACCGTGTATGATACCATGTGTATTGTGTTAAACATTTGCTGAAAACACAGGTAGTCAAAGCCATTTAAATAAATCGATAAACAGCACAAAAAAAAAAAAAAAAAAAAGTCGTGTACGTCTCTGACTGGCCAATGAAACCGAAACTGAAGAAGAAAACGCAGGAGCCGCCACCCTAATCAACAATTACAACTCGTAGTTGTACACACCACTACCGAATGAAAAAATTAAATAACTTACCCGTGCTATTAAATGCTATCCAGTTGTCATCGCAATTTTCTAGAAAATAATGAACAATTTGGCGGCCGAGCGGTAATAGCCCAACACCCACCCCGATCAAAACGCTGGTTGTAAATGGCTCAAATGCACTGGTAGTTTGCACACACGACAGGAAACACAACGGGGTTAGCAGACGAGTTACCCTCATTGTACTGTTTTTAAAGTGAGGGTGTGTTTGGGGTTTTTAAAAGCAGGCTGAAACGACACCCCTACACGTAAGAAACGGTAAAACCTCACATCCGTATTACCCTAGCATTGCCAACACAACTAAGGCACCAGATTCAATTGCGCGTTTACTCAGATAACGTATAGTCACATTTTATCATTTAAAAAATATATATATATATATATATATATATATATAGCGGCATTATGTTTTATTTTTAGGACCTTAAGATCAGGCGCGTTCTGGTAATTTATATAACATGATAACAGTAAATTACTTAATCTTCTTTGGAAAAAATACGTCTAATTATATAATGCAACCAACCCCTTTTTAACTCGAATTGCTATACATTAGAGTTTGTTAGCTCTGAATATCAGGATTCGCCGTAAACAAATAAAATAAAATAAAAAAAAATAAAAAAGCTTTGTTATTTATGATATTTTACGCCCCCTAATAATATTTGTACTTCTACTATCCCTTGCTAGCCCCACCTACCATTGACGACTTCCCTTTTTTCTAAAGGCTTGTAAAAAGCCCATTGCTGCCACGGTAAGGTACAGTAATCTAATCTAACAGGTGAGCGCATTATTTGTTTATGCCCCCAGACTGAACTGAATACGAATGAAGTAATTCTGACATCAACAACAACAAGCACATACATTTATAACTTGAAAACAGTTGGTTATTTACTTGCTTACTTAGCACAATAAATGATAAGATAACAGGAAGCAATAGCTAGTTTTAATTCTGCTGTATAACTTTGAAAGATCTGCAGATCCTCAACATACTGGTACTTTTTTTTTTTTTTTTTTGGGGGGGGGGGGGGGGGGGGGGGGAAGAGAGAGATCTGTATCAAATGTAAATGCAAAGGTTACATCAAATTTCAGAAAGCAGTTTTAAAAGATAAGTTATTGGCTAGAGTTGAAACAAGCCCTGTACCATTTAAAACAGATGTGGAAATAATTAACAGAACTGATTTCTCAATAGTATCCACAGAGTTTGTGCTAATCAACCCCAGATGTCTTACACAATTATGTATAATCCCCATATAGACAATCATTAACATATACTGTAGAAAGCATCCCTCACAAACTGCTTGTATTTCATATGAATCCCATAACATTTTACATTAACGGTCGCCCATATACCAGAATTCAAGGTAACAGATTGAGGACAAGCATTTAGTAAACTTTAACCACTTTTAATACAACAAAAAATTGTGTGTTAAACATCATGTGTGTTAAACTACAGCAATTGTATATATTAGTCTGTCATAATGAATTAGTAACTAACTAAATGCTTGTATTTAACCTATTTTTTTCTTGAATTATATTAAGGGCAGGGTGCCAATACTTTTGTCTGCTACTGTAACTGTGTTTCCAACATAAATCAGACACAATTACATACACTGCCACACACAACATTGTACACTATACTGTAGCAGAATGCTGGTCTTATTGACAGTCCAGTTTGTTTCCCCAATTATAGCTGTATGGAAACCTGGTTGTCATTGCACACACAACACAGGTAAGACCCTGCTGCACACACTACTGCTGCTATACTACCAGGTAGCAAGGTGTGAATTAAAAATAGTCCACCGTACCTGTGGTGTTCATGGCGACCCACTCTTCCTGGCAGCACTCGTGAATACTACACAGCATGTTCGGGTAAATGGCGAGCAACCCAGTAAGGGCTGCGGCCATCCCAACTGCAATGCTGGTGCTGATGGGTTCAATGGCATTCCCCGTCGACACGCAAGACAAGGCCAATGCGATACCCAGTGCTGGGCGCTGGTGGAGTCTCATTGCAATTTTCTTAACTGTAAGAAAGACAACAACAATCTGAACACCAAATTACAAAACAGCTACAGTACACCGTGTACCGTTCCCCACACAACACCGAGCTCGGCTTATTGTGTATGGCTAGTTAAATACAGCATTACGAAAACTTTAGGGGAGATAACTGTTATATCTCCTTTATCTCATTTTTTTTTTGCAAGACAAGTTTTATTTTGTTTCGCTAAACATTGTTATATATGTGGCTAATTCGCATAAAGGAACACACATTACGTTTTAACAGGTGTTAGTTAGATTTACCTAGATTTTCAATACTTACACTTAGTGTTGATGTTGGTTGTTACGGTAGTTTGTCGAAGTTAACATGAATAACATTAGCTAAAATTTTCAACGGCCCTGTTCAGACACCAGTTTTACATTCTGGTTTAATGAAAATAATGACTTCGCTAAACTGAACGCTCCCTGTTCGCAGGATCCGAAATACAAAACTTCCTTACTTTAAATCTTGTCCGGATACTTGGTTCACATTGACGTCCTTTTCGTCACTTCCTCACATGGTCGCCATGTCTTTGTGGGGCAGAATTATTTTTTTTTAAATCTCATGGTAAAAATGAGCCACTAGGTGTCTCTAGAGTGCTAATTATACGTTGTGTTCAACAGTTACAAACACTTGGAAAACCTTCAAACATTTCAAGTGAAGCATTTTTCTGCTCTTTTTCTAATTATCATAAAAGGCTTTGGGTGAGCAAGACATTTGCTTCACCCCTCCTCCTATAATTACTTCCTTCTCCTGGGTGAGATTACATCTCATTATTTCAGAGTTTTGTAACAGCGCTCAGATTTGGAGCAGCTGATATGCAGAATTAAGATCCTGAGATAACTACATACCCCAACGCCGGCGCCTTTTGCTGGAGGAGACCAATATTGCATGACAAAAAATGAATACATTTTACCTTACACCCATTTTTCTAATCTGAACAAAGACGATTTATGAGTTTATTAAAGAACATTTATTTTACAAAGGACGACCTTCCCAAATGACCTTAAATAATACACTGATGAACCCCTAATCCTTGTTTTATTAGGATACAAAGCAAAAGTAGTCTTAAAAGACATTGACAGATGAGTCAATCAGTCTTAATTACTCACACACCACTGGGATAAATCTTAGACTAATCTCAGCCGATTGCATCTGGTTCCCTGAAAATGAGAGAGGCTTCTTCTACATGTGTAGCTTGAGTTAAGAACAACACAGAGAACCCAGTACAAATAAACTTCATATCGCTATTATTGTGAGCCAATAAAAGCATCAGAGTGCAGTTTGCTTTACATGAAAAGCCTATTAAAAAGTACACTTTCAATTCAGAAAAAAAACTGTTTTATAATTACAGGATTACCATGCTTGCGATTCCTCCCCTTTAAAAGAACAATATTATTTGGAGTGGCTCTTATTGCAATTACCAATGTAACAAACTACATAAGCAAAAGTGTCTTTACAGAACTAAGCGGCAACCCCATTAGTATCAGCTACTTAGGATAACGTATCCATTTGTATTGCTGGCACAAAACACAGCTGTGCACTAGCTGGTGCTGAAGAGCAGATCCTGAATTTAGGTAAAAGCATCTACAGCTATTGGTATTTTTAACATCTACAGCAGTTTCAGGACTATCAAACTGTATTTTATTAATCAAAACAGGCTTTCAAATTATCTGATTAAAAAAAAAAACATCAATGCATTTCAATTGTTGTGGGTGTGCAGTTCTCTAATACTGTACTGACATGCAACCTGATGTTGCAATTTCCCAAAGCAAATCCAAAAAATGAAGCTGGCTCTTTAAATCTGAGGTATTTTAACATTCTTATGTTAATTACTGCTGACTTGTTTTAAAACTGGCGTTTCGAGCCAAGATCCCTGCAGTCTGAGGGTTCAACGAGGGCACCACTGAATACATCAAAACAGAACTTGGTTGGTGAATAGGGCCAGGTATTTCAACTGAATCAAATGGTCTGGTGCTGGAATCATTGAAGACTGAAATCTGGGATATCATACCAGATATCATTCCTTTAGGGAAGTTGGGGTGTAACTCTGCAAAAAAGTATTGGAATCCTCATTGTTGAAGACAAAAGTAGCTGAAACCATTTCTCACACATTAAAGGGTTGCTTTGTGATTTGAGGCAATTACTGTTTGCCTCAAAGTTAACCAAACTCAACACTATCCTTAGACAGTGATTTTAGAGTTGTGGTTGGAGGGGGGGGGGAGTTGACCAGACAATAAATATTCTCCAGCTGTGCCTCTGCTTATCAGGTTTCTGAGGTAAAAGGTCACAGAGTGCTGGACATCACCACTGACCCACAAGAAAAAAATAGCATCTCCATTAATAAAAGCAAAAAGGACAAGGACACTTCCTACAGTACAGCCAATCAGTGCCCAGCCCAGGGTAACAGGGTTTAGGGATCAGGGATGTGCTGGGTATGCAAGGAAGCCCATGTCACTGTCGCAATTCTGGCTTTTCCAATGACCCTTGTGTTCAGTGATGCTTGGTGATCTCATCCCATTTGTAGCTGGGAAGAATGCAACAGCTTTGTTGAATATTTGTGGTTACTTCCTAGCTCTCTTGACTAAAGGACAATTTGTGGAATGGATCAAAATCAAAGGGAACCCTGAGTGTGTTATGAAACAATGGAATAAACTCCAAACGCTCTTTGGGAAACTGCTGAAATAAGTTTCATGATAATCAAACTTGTTTAATTCCTCAGAACAGGTTAAAGATGAGCTCGTGAAAGGTGAGGAGAAGTGGAGCTGGCTACAGCATCCTCTGTTGGTCCCTTGACTGGTCTTAATAAAGGTAATAAAGGTTTCACTGTAAAGCACAGTGGGGGCTAATGTAAGTTAATACATCATAGATTGACTCTCACTGTTTGGACTCAGCCTACTCAAACCTGCAAAATTATGTCTCTTACAATAGGAGACACATTTATGTATTTGACATTTTGAATGTTGTCTGTCAATGTCAGCAGCAAAACACTAAGCCCAACTGGAATAGCAGCTATGCAGTTTGAATGACAAGTTGTAGAAATCAAATAACTGCATGGAAGCCGATTCCTTTGAATAAACTTTATGAACACACTGTGAAACAGCACGATCAGCATTAACACACGTAGTATAGTTTTTTGTAGAAGGTGGGATTTGAACCCAGTGTCTCCAGACTTGGTGTCCTCTATCCTAATCATTAACGAACAAATTGCCTTCTGACTGCCTGGCGCTACAATTTAACAACAGAGCTTTATGGGATGAATCGGAAAGGCCCCGAATGTTCCAGCCACGCTTGAGAGAGAAGATTCATATGAATGGGATGAACTGCAGCAACCACTCTCACAATCCCAACCCCCTTTAGAGGGCACAGGCTGATTAGAGGCACAGAACTCATCGCCTGAGTGATAACAGAAGAGGGTCTTACATTCCTTTGATAGTCGAAGTGTTAAAACAAGGAGAGATGAAGTGGAGGCAACAAAACAAACACTCATCCCTATTCAGGCAGTAGAGCAGCTGAGGCTGGTGTGTAACCTGACGTCAGCTTCCTCCAGCAGATATTTTCTTAGCTCTAGTAACCAGTTGACTGTATCTGTCTCAAATATTCAACGAAAGATTGATGTACTTAGGTTTGAGTTATTGTGCTGGTTTTAAATCCTGGAGCCATTTACTCTTGGTACGGTACTGCAGTTTGTATTGAGTTGTTTTTAAGTCAAAGACATCCAGGGGTAACTGTGATCCTAAAAAATGATTTAATCAAGATTGGTTTTTATCTGAATATCTGAGAATCCTTTACTCAATGATTTAAAAAAATAAACACAGCTGCTGTTTAATAATTAATAAAGGGAATGAGGTAATACAAATAAACCTTTTAAGTACCAAATAATTTTTACTTTGAAAATATCAGAACATGATTTGATACATTACATTTAGACTTAACTTTTTTGGTTAACAAAATTTGAGTAAGTTATCATAACAACATAGATAAAGAGAATTTAAATAACAGGTAGAGCCTAGTGTAAAATGTTCTACAAATTACAAATGAGGACAATGACACTTAATGGCTTTCATGGTTTAGATCAATTGAACTTAGATATGCCTTCCGTTGAGCCAAAAAGATTAAGAGCAAGATTGTAAACTTCCATCTTCAAATGCATACAATCACGTGAACCAAAGTTAACCACGTGATGTAAACGAATTGATCTTTAAAGGCTGCTGCCATTGTAAAGCCGTGACATTATCTCCCCCTTGCCCTGTCTCTCCCTATCCCTCATCTGCACAACCGGAAATCCTCTCCATTACCCCTAATCCAGTCTCATCCCATCACCTGCTGCCTCTCTCATTCTGGACGGGTGCCTCTGTTTGAAGCACCAAAGTCGAATCAATCTTTCTATCTGCTGCACCTGGCTGTTAGCTCTCACAAACTCGTCCACTTGTCTTTGATCATAATTTAAAGTGGGGGTCCCTAATTTTCCACTCTGTCCTACATACTTCCAATGGGATGCCAACAGGCCGATTGTATATTTTACAGTGCAATGAACGACAGATGTAGGACACAAAGTAATCAACCAGCTTGGATATTCAGTTTGTATAAATGATTAATTTGAGTCTGATGCTGGTCTTGATGGTAGATATGTATGGGTGGTACATGGTAAGGTTAGAACATAATTGCAGTGGAGCAACGTGCAAGGAAAACTAATTAGCGACTCAGAGGAGATGATTGGTGTAAGTAGTAAAAGACCATTAAGACCAACCATGCCAAATCCACGCAAATCAATTTCAGCCTTTGTGTGTGGTAGAGATTGAATGTAAATCCCATGTGATGCCAATGAGAAGAACTTTTTCTTGGGAAAAGCTACCTGTACCTCTTGCCACAAGATCTTCAGAGGCATTGCAATGTAGTAGCTCCTGGGCAGCGGTATCAGAAGTGAAGCTACAATGGAAACACTTTTATAAGATATCACACTGGTATGAAACCATACATCCTGGTAATCCTTTCCAGTCCAGTTATATTATAAAGGTTCCTTATTATAACATAAGAATCCTTACACTATTAATGCATCATTTTGTAATACACTGTGTTAACAATTGTCCACATCTTTAAAGACACATTCATTTATAAATGGATCCTGAAACTAAAAATCAAGATTGTATGATTTTAAGTTATGGAAGCAAGCCAAACAATGGGAGAATGTAATAAACAGCTGACAAGGTGATACATGTAAACTATAAAACTAAAGTGGAGAAATAGGTGACAGCTAGATGGCAGAAAATTATTTAAAAAAATGGGTCAAGCCATTTCTACAAGGTGAGAACAGATTGTGGGAATGGCAGCCTAACTTTGGAAGTCTTAACTACTCATTGCATTATCTGGTCAAGCTAATGTTTTAAATGTCCCCACTTATAAATCAGCTCTTCTCTTTGTTTTCACACTTCTCTTGCCACACATCTCAGAGCGTAACTTTTTTTTAATTGGTTTTGCAAAAAGTGCCGATGCCACTAAGTGGGAAGGTGAAAGTTCAGAGCCTGACCCATGATCCTGGAAGTTGACCCACTAGACAGATTAGTGTCTGGGCAGGAGGGGTGGGAGGCGGAGGTCAGCCCTAATGTTTGGAAAGGAGGGCTTCTCATTGTCATCACAGTCACGACTTGCATCCTTGTGACAGGCCGTGTAAGAGGCTCAAAGTCATAAACAGACCAAGCTTGCTCCCGGATCATTAATCTCAAGCAACATTGTGGTCCATCCAATGAAGAGTTATTTTAATTATGGTCCCCAAGACCCCCCAGTTGTGTTTTTAAAGTCCAGGATTACTTTGTTTTCAAGAATATCGTCTAGGAATATTCACAACAGTTGGACCACACAATAGCAAAGATCAACTAAATGATGACAAATTGATTATCCAGGCTCTTTGGCTGGTGATGTAGGAGAGGTCAGTTGTGTGTCTTTAAAATACTCCCCATCTGAGAGAGAAATAGATTTTAAAATATGTTTCAGAATGTGTTCAAGGAGTGCTGTAGTTATTCCACAAGAGAGGACAAACGGGTTGTTTACAGCCCTCCTACTGACACACAGCACTATATGGAAGTGGCACTTGTTTGTATAACAGGTACAATGTAGGGAAAATAAATCTGTTTAAACCTAAAACTAAAAGCTAAATCCAGAGACTGAAAAAGTTATTCAGTGCTAGGACTCTTAACACTTGTTATATACTCTGATCTGGTATGCATTTTACAATATCCATTTAAAAATCAACAGTCTTACAGGAGTTGAGTTGGCACATGGACCCTGTATTTAATAAGGATGCAAATGTTCAGTTGTCTGACATCAGCTTTTCAAATGACTAATAGTACAACTATTGCTGGTATTACAGTCTTGGGTACACTATTTCTTACAGTATTTTATCATTAGGTCATTTAATTAAATACATCTTTTCAGAAGTTATCATTCACAGGAGTATCTTTTACTGAGAATTCGCAAAGGTTTTAAACAAGAATGAAAAAATCCATGACTTTCAAGTGCGTTTCAAGAGATCATTACTATTGTTTCAAACCAACTTGCAAACCCTGGAGTCTGGAACCGGCATGCAAGCAGACATGTCCTGGTGTTTTCAATGTCAATAGTGAAAAGCATCCTTGGATCCAGCTGGTTTGAGCGTGGCTCTCATTTTATTTCCAGTTATTCTCAGTTCATCTGAGACCCAGCGTCTTGTTTAAAGCTGGGTCCTGTTTCTACCGAGTGTCACAGCTGGGTAAGGAGACCTTGACATCCAGCTGGGAGTCAACGGCAGAGCTGGGTTTTAAACCCAGGGTCACACAACTCCTTCTGTTTGCGTTAATCATTAAATTAGACTTCATAGAACATACTGACAGGTTTTAACTGACACATTTAGCCAAATACCTAACGTGATTAGACTTAAATAAACGAGAGGACCAAAGAAGTATTTAGATAATTTCTAAAAAATTACAATTGATTAGATTTATGTTGCCAGTGGCATATCCTAAAATACTATTTGGTCTAAATTAGTGGATCTACCTAAGAAAAGTTTTTCAGAATGATTTTGAAGTCATGAGTAGGTCATGATATTGGCTCACAGCTAGTATAAATGCGTCTTCCCCAGTGTTTGAGAATACCCATTGCATATAAATATGCAGATTACTTACATTTGACTTTTCTATTAATATAACGCTTGAGAGGTTCTCAGGCAGGGAATCTGTAGTACCAGTGCCTGGTACATTGTACAAGCCCATTACCAGCAAGTTCCAATTAACTGACATTAATTATTATATTTAAACAATAAAAGCCCTGACTAGGTCCTGAATAATTTAATCACACTGTACCTGCTAAACCTGTAATGGAATGGTACCCAGCACCAGAGCTGCCAACCCCCGCACTAGACTTTGGGTTCAAATCTGGATCAGGTCATAACTGAAATGAGTTTGCTGGTTTGCACCCTAGCCCAAATGGAAAGCATGTAGAGGATGTGATAGAGGGCCCAGGACTGAACGACAGGATTGAGGTGCCAAGGAAAAGCTAAAAATGAATGAGGAACATGGCAGCCTTGAGAAGCGAGATCAGGTGCTTTTGCATCCAAAGAAATCCCTTGCTGATCTGTATCACACCCGGTCTGCAGGTCACTGATTAAGATGCTGCAAATGGTTCCCACACCACTGTTTTAAATGTACAAAACTCTTGGTATGCAAATACAGTTTTGGTAGCAGTAACGTCAAGTACCATAATAGTAAAAACCCAAAACTATGACCCACATAAATTCAAAAAGTTAATCTCACTGTCAGCCTGAAAGAGTACACCCTCTAGCAGGTATGCAGGTGCCACGATCTTGTAACAGAAATAAATGTCCTTCTTGGGGACTGTCCAGAACCTCACAGAATTATAATCAAGTGGAATGAACTCATTTGTCCCACCATGGTTAGCAGTGATGCCTGTTTGTTTATTTGTAGCTGAGACTGGGACACCATGCAGCACTTGAGAATCTACACAGGACTGACGCTTTCAAAGATTACACAAAGGCTTGCTAGCACCTAGACTGTTTTATCAGTTTCCTCTCAGCCGGAGCACTCATTTTAGAGGTGTCATGCCTGTTATCACCGCAGGGGCCCTTGTTGAAGTGACAAAGTGTGGATTGAAGCTATTATTTTGGAAGCAATCACATTTGTGGCTAAATGTAATGGTCTCATGGATGATTTTTGTAACCTTATATAAAAAAAAAATGTTTGGGAGGTACTACATTCACATGCAATTTCTCTTTTTGAAATATTAAAAAATATATATAATATATATATATATATATATATATATATATATATATATATATATATATATATATATATATATATATATATAATATTGATCTATCCTGGTTGTAAAATTATATGCAATGTATATTTTTTCAGTGGCCATATCAAGTGTATTACTCAGTGTATTCCACAGATGGGGTGATTTTGATTACTGTTTTTTTTTTTAGTTTTTTTTTTTAATGTGGCTTGTATGTGTAATGTGCTTTATGCAGATGCTTTCTAATCCTTTTGTCCTTTTGTTTTAAATCCTAAAAGGTTGTGGTTTGAATACGCAAGGTTTTGGAATCTCTGCTATGTCTGTTCTGAACTTTTCTACGTCAGATAGTGGTATGAAATGAGGGTGCAACGCAGAACTAAAAGGTTGAAGTGTGTACTAAGTACATTTTTTAATACGTCTTTTCCTATGTGGTTAATATCCACTTACATGTATCCAGTTTGGTATAATTCTCCATGGACTATTCAGATGTGGTTATTCATCAAGTCTCATGAAGAGCATTCTGTTCGGCTTTTAAACTTTACAAATTATCTGTTTTTGAAGACTACTTTAAAATGATGACACAGGGTAATTGTGAAGTTGCTTAACTAAACCAATACCTCGATTCCTTAGCACAGAAAAAAACTAATCTGATAGTTAATTAAAATGCATTCTATGCACATTGTATCAGAGCTTGTTGATATCCCAGTTTGTTTACATTCTCCAACAGTAGCTGTAAGCACCCCCTCTTGAAACCTACATGCCACAATGTCACTCTGAACTAAATAGGAATGCTCCTACTACTACTTGCAAAGGCAGGTTATAATTTACACCTTGAAGCTCTGTTGTAGTATCCAGCCTAAACTGCACTTCCATTCCACGCTTACCAATATCAGTATTACACTTTTCAATCAAACATTTATTTGTAAACAGTATTTTAAAGTGAGACCAAATGCATTTTGAATCCCCGTGACACGGATGGTTGAGTGGTGACGTCAGGCCAGAAGCAGAAACTGCAACACACAGGTATTTGGGTGCAAAGTGCACTAGGCACTACTTGTATTCACCAAAAATAAAATGAAAAGGTTCACAAGAGCAACGCTCCCAGAGCAAAATAAATATTTAAATAAAAACAAAATCACAAACACAAAAACTAAACAAATACTCTGCTGGCGCTTCTAGCACTTGTAGCCGTTGGTTTGGTTTGGTTTGGCTTGGTTTGGTTTGGTTTCTCTTCTCTCGCTCCCGTTCCTCCTCTCGAACACCTACACCCAGAGCGCAGAGAGCTGCAGGCTTTTATACAGGTGATCATCTCTCGATTAGCAACAATTAATTCATTAATTAACTCGGGAGATGGTGACCTTCTGCACAAGGTTTTTAATATAAACAATTAACAAAACGCATGGCTTTTCGCTGTCATGTATATAATAAATAAATCATAGTGCACAAACACACATACAAAATAATAAACTACACAGGGGCGGAGGGGTACCCTGTTCTAAAATAAATAAACAATATTTTATATCAGCAGGGCTTTGCCCCACTCCCTCTCATGTGCTCCTAGACCTTTGTTTCAATTATTGCTTCCAAGTTTGAAAGGATTTTGATTTGGGAATACATTTAAACAGAATCAGAAAAATGACACCAGAAGCACATGGTTCTTCCCCCAGCACTTTCTTCTGATCCCGTTGACAGTCGTTTCCACACTCGTTCCCAGGGTGCAGAATGAGAAACATCTTGAATCCACACAGCACCCACAATAACCTCAGAGGTCAGAGGGAGCCTCTGCACCACTAGAGCTGCCTGTTAGACAGGGTGCTCTCCTCGACAGTGATCCATTCATGCATTTGGAGGGCAGGGTTCCATTACTTTGGTTGTTTTCCAAGGTGGGAAGGGAGAATAACCAGGTTGAGAGGACCAGATGAGATCATTGCATGTCATCTAGCACTTCTTGGAATTGAGGTGCTACTGCAATGGGGCATTATTTCCAGAACCCTGTTAAATGACTGTTTTAATGTCCTGGATTATATATAAGACTACTGAAATAAGCCACACACATGAACAAGAAAGTCTGGCTCACTCCCTACGCAGGGACAAAAATAAGACTCCTATTATACAGCAGCTTCACCCATTCCAAGTTTAACAATGACCTGGTTCTCATGACCTGGTGTGTCTCACTCATAGTGAAACCAGGAATGGATCAAACTGCTGTGCAATTCCCATCCCTGGAACGTCCTCGCTCCGTACTTTGAGATCATGTAGTCCCCAGGTTCTGGATGAACTTGGCTGGGCCGGACCTTTCATCTGGTTCTAATGCTCATCTTCTTTGGATTAGGGTATTAGGGATTTTTTTTTTAAATCTAGGCCTAAATGGAAGCTTTTTGACACATTTTTGCCATGAGCAATTGTAAATCAAGTGTGTTTTTGTAATATAAAATAGGTAATTTGCTAGGTAGCTCATCTTTAAGTTTTATTTTACAAATACACCAGGAAGGAAACATTCATGTTCACAAATGTAACAATGTTCACACTAAAACGTAAACTATATATTCTATGTAAACACGAGACATATATAGCACTAATTCTCCTGGTAGGCAGCTTGATTTAATCAGACTATCATTTTCATGCCGAAATTCCCAGTCTTCTCATCTGAAGTAAAAAATATACAAATAAATAAGAAAGGTGCTTTGATGTATGTCTCTCAAGCCTGCCTTATTTAAACTCTGCTATCTCTTCCTCTGAAGTGCTTAAGATTCCTTCCATTTTAACAGCAAGATTAATCATGAGCTTCGTGAAAGAAGGGACGGCAATGTGCTGACAGTAAAACATTGCGAGCAGCCTTGAACTATTGTTTTAGCGCGCCAGGGCTTCCTTTGGAAAAGTTACCGTTGCTAAAAAAAAAAAAAGAAAAAGAAAAAGGGGTGTCACTTCCATCTCAGTAACATATGGTTTGGATTCAGTGGTCGCTTCATAAAAGACCCACTTTCACACAAAGAAACTCATACATCACCAACACCTCAGTCTTTAGCTCGCCCCTCTCTCAGAGGCCTAGACCCTGGACTAAGGCCTGTCACAGACATGATACATGGGGTCGATGGGTGGAGAGACTGCATTAGTAACAGATAACCGCACCACCTGTTTTGGGTCAGTGGGCTAGAAAGATTTATTCACTACATATGTACTACTAAAGCTAACCATCTATTACTGTGCTGCAGGCTTGTCTCTCAGGGTAAGGGGTTTTGTAGGAGTTGAGTATCCACAAGCTCAGATGATATACAACCACCAGTGCACAAGACCAAACTTTCATATCCACAGTACTTCTACTGTTCTAGCTGGGTTTTTTTAATGTTTTTTTTATTAATCATTTGAGATCCATAAACCAGTTTATAAATTCCTTAATGTCCTCCATAAATATAAATTTCGGACCTCTTACAACTGAGATTTAATACAATAGAATCCAAGACTGAACCAATTCAATGGCAGGTTTGCGTACTGCTACTTGGGTTGGGTGACATGTTTTCATAATCCCTTTTATGGTGTAATTAATTCACTTTTTAAATTTAAGTCCTGGGAATGGACTGGGGCAAAGGTAAGAATGCAATGAGACCTTGGCGCACGTGTGTGTGTCTGATAAATTGTTTTAGGAAACAACATTATGAATCCTGGATGTTCTCAACGGAACTCCTTCAGACAGACAGGTACGATTCAGACTTTCTTTTACTGTTCAGAAGAATTATAAATCATTTGGGCAAGAAACCAAAAAAAATATCATATTGTTTCCTGAATGCTTTTATCCACTATAAAATGTTTCACATCAGGGTCTACAGCTTGTTCAACAGAAACTGAACTAAAACAAATCCCAGATTTTTCTTGCATTACGAGGGCTGGTTCCTGGTCAATATGTACATAATATAATTCCATAATCAACAAAAAATGTGACTTAATTAATACTGTTTATCCACTTAGTAGATTATAACTATTAACTAGTAGGTGGTATGAAAAGTTTGCCTAAGTTAATTAAGTACTGTTTCATATAAATCCAAAACACCTTGAACCACAGCCTCTGGAATACTGTACCTCTCTGCCTGCTTTGAAGTGGACATGCCCCTATCACAGCTTTACTGTATCTTTATGTGCGGGTCAATTAGTAACAAAATACTACACACAGTGTGTGTATATAATGTGTGTAGAATAATGTGCAGCAATCAATCTCACTAGACATCATCATAACCCCAAGGCTGACATACAATCCAAGGTTACTGTTTAATGATATGCTGTCTATTGTTTCTGTTGTACCCTCTACAGTGATGAAGGGAGGAAAGTAAGATGTTAATTTATTAACATTGTAATTATATAAGGTTAAAGGAGGGGTGACACAGGGGGTGAAGAAATGCATCGCTGGGGATCAAAGGCTTACAAGGACAAAACCAAAAGAGAAATGATACAGCCATCAACTAACTTAACAAAATTGAATTGAACCACAAATGTTTACATGTTTGTTTAAATTTACACTCCCAAACTAACAAGAAAATGTGGGTTAGGGTTCCAATTGCTATATAACAAAATCGAGAATGGCTTAATATTCTAAGCAATAAAATAACCCTCACTGGCATTGTGATGGGGTGCACCCCGCCCCTGTATATTATTTTGTATTATTATTACTTAAAGGTATTATTTAGTGTTTAAAAACAAAATGTTTTTGTTTTATTATGGCTTTACAGCATGGATGGGGTTAAAATCCCCCAGGCAGCTAAAACTCGTGAACAATATGGCCATCTCCCAATTAATCAAGTAATTACCAACTGGGAGACGGTCGCATAGATATAAAGCAAAGCAGCCACCCCAGAGAGGTTGATGAGAGCTGGAGTTTGGAGAAAGGAGAAAAGAGAAAGAAGACATTAAGAACTTTAAAGCAGCAGGTTACTTGTCCGTTTTGTGTATCTGTTTGTTTTGGCCACGGTGCCGTTTTGTTTATCTTTTCTTTTGTTTAAATCTTTTGTTTTATAATAAATCCGCGCATCAGCTCTCCACCCGCAGTACTGTGTGTGTCTGTTTCCTGGTCTGACGTCACCCACAAGCCATCCTAACCACAGGCATGTTTAAAAATTATATGAGAGGGAGTCATCTTTGTGTGGGATAGCATTCTGTCGCTGCAAGCAGCATCCTTTAAGATGAATAGCAAAACAGTTACTGGGTGATATTGACATTTCCTGATGCAATTTTGACCGCTTGTTACTGATCTTATTATCTTAATTGAACAAAAATATGGGTTACCAAACTATTGCACAATTCTTACATGAGCCCCAAATGGATTGAAAAGGTTAGTTGATGTATTTTGTTTAATGAAAGTGAGTAAGCGAAGAGAGCTGTGTTTAACCCATGAAATTAACAGTGTCTGCTCTTTGCATCTCTTACAGTACTGCACAGCTTTGTGCAATCAAAGATACCACAAAACGATATTGCAAAATTCTACCCGAAGCCATAATAGTAGCATTTCATGTTAAATTTTAAAAATCTACATTTTCAATCATTTTCAGTTTTTTGTTAAGTATGTGGAAAATTATAAAGCAGTATGTAATTCAATATGTTAACGTAACATTATTCAACCGGTTTCATTCAACTTTATGATGCAAAATTAGTAATTCTATAAGGTGATGCAAATCCTTTGGCCTTAGCTGCATGTAGCCCTGTTTCCAGTTTCAAGTGGTGTGTTCAGTCAACCGGTCACTTCACAAGTGTGGTGTTCCTAACTTTGAGGTTCTGCTGGATCAGATAACCCCACAAAATCACCTGGCTGTCTTGAGTATTTTACCAAGTAAGTGGCATTATTTCCACATCCTGCTTGTAAAACCTCTCCGCTAGCTCTTTAATAGTTCTGCTTTACTGTATATTCAACACATATTACTAAGCCACTCAATAACTCCTTTAAGATCCCTTTGTACAATCCCAACAGAGCCTGAAGAATGGCTTTGCAGGACTCGGGAGCATATTAATATTCTCGGTTTTCATTTTTTTCGAAGGTGCTAATCCTGCTTTTCACCACCACTGTACCAGGAAACGAAATGTTTCAAGTAGTAGCACAATTACATCATAAATCACTGTCACTCATTTATGATGAGGTCACATTGGAACCGAGCTGAATTGCAGAGTCCTGATGTTGCAGAGCTGTTTGGCTTCATTCTGTCCAATGCTGGCTTATTGGGAATGAAAAGCATTATATATTTCTACTGTGTATCCTGGGGTTTGTTTTTACAAGGGAGTAAAATACTTTTCTAAAAGCCTTGCAACTGTCTTGGTCGAAAGCAACTCACTCACTAGGGGACCAATAAATTGAACCCAGTCTTAAAATCATACATTGTATCCTGCTAAAATGATATGGATTAATGAAATATTCCAATATGTAAACATGCTGTATTAAACTGACTGCACTTTACAATCGTATAAAAGTTTACCAAAGAAAGGTTACTGTGTTTTTTTACGATGACTCATATATCATGAATGACCCAGGGGGTATAGTATTGTTGGTTGGCTTGGGTTTCATTTATTAACATTAGGGCTGAAGAAATTGAAATGTTTATATTTTATTGATGTGAAGGTTAAAGAAAGGGAAACTGGTAGTTATAGTAACAACTAAAGATGACATCTTTAAACAGTAGATATTTCAGTAGAACCCT
This sequence comes from Polyodon spathula, assembly GCF_017654505.1. Lineage (NCBI taxonomy): Eukaryota > Metazoa > Chordata > Actinopteri > Acipenseriformes > Polyodontidae > Polyodon > Polyodon spathula. The sequence goes on along the minus strand of NW_024472930.1, from coordinate 2,176 downwards.
GTATATGTAGTACCGTGATTTTGCTAAATCAGTAGATATTCAAGGAGTAGGGCTACCATCAGACTTCATGTACACTAGGACAGTTTGGGACAGCTTGGGCTTTTCAACTCACACACCGCAATGCACTCTGGTCTGCTTTATCTGTCTCAGGTACCTTTCACAGGACTACACTTACCAAAATGCATTGTTGTCTGAGTCGAAAAGCCTGAATAGTGCCAAACTGTTCTAGTGTGGACGAACGGATATCCTGCAAGTAATACCTGATGCACTGAAAATGTATTTACTGTACAATCAGATAACAAAATGTTGTTACATTAATGAGACTTTGAGAGGTTAGAAAATGTGCTGCTATCCCTTATAAAGCATAGAAAAGGGTAATAAAGCACAGTTAACGCATGATATAGCATAGGGAAGCATTGTAAAGGCCAGTGAGGCATGGTAAAGCACAATAATAAGATTCAGCATTGAGAAAGCAGAGCAAGGTGAAAGGGCTATTCAGACAGAAGCTCTTACTGTACAACTGGGTTCAGGAAAGTCCATATCGGGATAGCAGGCTCCTACAAGGGGCAGAAATAGGAGCTGTATTGAATGCTTCACTGCAAGCTGAAATAATACCACTACATTCTGGACGATGGAAACAGGGTTGTTTTGGGAGATGTTATGGCAAATGCTCCCTCCAGCTTCCTGATGCCAAGTAAGATGAGCACAGTTGGGTGTTCAAAAGCGTGTTTAAAAAGTGGGTTTAGAGTATCCAGTTGGGTTTCCTTATAACATCACGACAAACCAGCATGTGTGTCTGGCTGTCATATCAATGACTCAACTGTTCAACGTCTGCATTGATGCACTCCTGATAACACATAACAAGACATAACTATTGCTTATTCTTTAACCTGTATTGCAATAAAGAAAAGAAAATAAACTGACAGCAGGTCTCTAGAGGCCTGGAGTAGAATCTTGCTCAGCTCAATGTGAGTTTAGTGCAATCATAGCTTGTTAATCTGGTCTTTAATTAACACCTACATTTCTAAAAGATAATATTCTACGGTTATGTTACGAAACGAGAAACAAACATCTAGCCAGTGCTCAAGAGGCCATGAATTATATTACTTTAGTTGTTTTGTTCCAGTTTTGTAAAAACAAACAGGTGTTTATCCATGCTGCAATGGGAAAGAGAGGGGGAAAAAGTATGATGGTGTTGAATTACTGTTTCAATGTTCCATTCATAATGTTGTTGTTTTTTGGGTGTCTTGTATTCATGGTTATGTGATAAAATGAGACTCCGTCTGTGGACGTGAGTAAAAACAATCCCCCCTCCTTTTCCTCCAAGTAGCTCAACCCCTCTTCCTGCAAGAAAAGCCGGACAATTAGCAGCGAGGCAGCCTGGCTCCCGAGGGAGGGCCCGGTGTTATCTGTACTCAAACATCTGTGAGGCCGCGTTCTGGAATGCAGCAGCGTCACGCCTCAGGCCTGCTGGACCCTACCACTGCAGAGACCTGCAGGGATAGGATACAATCCCTCATTACTAAAGAGCTCATTGCCATTCCAATTTCACTTTCATGTACAAGCAAACTATAATAAGCAGCCATTGAGGTTACACAAGTGTGAATTATTGTCGCAATAGTAGAAAAATGCTAGTAACGTGACTGTATCCTATAATACCTTTTTATAAGGGGCCCTACTCTGCTCTTGGGCATATATGGTAATGTACATAATTTATCATTGGGTTGCTACAAATATTCACAGCATAATTATCAGGTATTCTGCTGCTGATACTAGCTTGCAGCAATTTACCGCTCAATGACCTGTAACAGGTTCAGCTTAATGTTTATATCTATTAAGTGTGGGTATATTGGAAGCAGCTGTACACTGCTATATTTACATGATACACATCATAATTGTACATAAAACATTTCTGAGGAAAATGTTGATTTCTTTTCCAGATATGCCATGTTTAAAACTTTAGAAGCAGGGCCTTAAGCACTGTAGACATTCTCTTGGGTTTCCAGGCCTAGTTGTTGGAGGAATGCGTCAACCTGCCTGTAAACTCACTCTCACATTAGTGCATTTGGAGGATTCCTGTGCTAAATAAGTGTTTTGTGTGTGTGTGTGTGTGTGTCTTCAGGATTGGAATGGTCTATATTAAAAGTGCCAATACTAGCATTCTAAAAGTTTACTC
>NW_024472929.1:0-25000 GCF_017654505.1 Polyodon spathula | reverse complement strand
CGTTCAGATTTATTAGTATTGAATAGTATTGATTATTGAATAAATTGGAGGTGGCTCTTGAATGTTCACAATAAGGAGAAGAAACCTGGAATGTTTCAGACAGTGATGCTGTAAATTCTGTAAACTTCTGTACTTTGTGGTTGATTTGATCAACCAATATATGCTCTAAAACAAAATCTAGCTGTGGCTTATCTCAGCGGTAGGTGTTTTTTCATATAGATTAATCTTTTAAATGACGAGGATTACTTTCCAAATTCATTACATTGAACTATTCTCTGTTCTTGGTTTTTGTTTCGTCCCTCAGAAGCTGCAGTTGGCGCTCGCTCCCCTGCACAGTTTCACCTCCCTCTCTCTAGAGGAGAGCCTAGTGGAGCAAGGGAGCCTCCTGTCCCACTCCTTCCAGCAGCTGGACCGCATCGACTCCCTGAGCGAGCAGATCGGCTTCCTGGAGGAGCGTCTTGAGACATGTGAGTCCCGTCGGCAGCCAGCACAATCTGCTAACAGATATACAGGGTTACTAGCCTGTGATCCTCCGGTCTACAGACAAGATGATTAACTACAGTACAGCACTAAGGTCTTGATCTCAGCACCTTTGTGTGTCAGATGAAGACCAAGCATCAAAAATGTGATCTGAACCCTACAAATGTACCATAATAGTACTGTACTATAGCTTACTAAGGCATGGATTATATTGGAAATATTTTTAATTTTGTTTGAAGCGACAGATGTGTTTAGACCAATGTATTATGAAAGAGATACCTATGGTACATTCAAAGCATTCTTTGTTAAATAGCAGTATTTCTAACTACTAAAATGACCCCTGTCCCAGTAGAATTACCCCACAGTCTTGTCAGCCAGTGCTCGTCTCACTCAATAGACTCCTCAGAATTGCAACTGAACAGGAAAAGGAAGATTAACCTTTCAGACCGTGCACTATTAATCTCAAAGGCAGCAACTGGTGGTTAGGAACACAATCAAATCAACAGAGAGCCAACCAAATCAAACAGTATGACCGTGTTCAGCGAAGCAGCCTAATGTCTCAGGGGTTAGCAATGGTGCTTCAGGTTGGAATCTGATCTGCAGCGGAGACCAGCGTGTAAACCCAGCTCTCTGGGGCAGGCTGGCAGCTCACTGTGCTACATGAAGGGTCATTAACTTGGCTGGAATGGAAGGGCCAAGGGAGACAGAGTCTGTCACTCAGCAACACTGATCAAGGGAGAGACCAGAGCAGCAGCCAGCAATGAGAGGGATTGGCTTTTGAAAGTGCAGAATTTGAGATGCTGCCGAGGATGTAGGTTTTTCCAGCTTTAATAATACATGGGGGTGGGGTCTGTGGAATTGAGCTAAGAGACAGTACATGTAACACCAAAGTTTAGTTAATTAAAAGAGCACTTTGGTTATCAAGTCTATGAAAATCAAACATTTTACTGTGGATTTGAGTCACTAATGTATTTCTATATTACTGATGTTTAGATCAATCCAGTAGACCACTACATCTCTATATCCAGCAGCACTAAAAGCACATCTTCAGTCTCTGTTCCATTATTACACAATCAGCATGATTTTTACATTATTACACAAACACTTCTAATTTTAGAAGTGCTACTGATTATATTCTGATTTGTGTATAAATAGTTTTACATGCATATCCCTTGCAAATATGTGCGATCAGCATGTTCAATCACGCCTTGTGACAATTGTCCATGTAATATTTTGGACTGAAAATCTTCTAGCACAGGAGGGGAGTGCAGACTGTTCCTTATAATGTGTAAAGTATTTGTTTCTGTGCTTACAGGTTCCTGTAGAGACAACAGATAATCTGAAGCCCTAAAAGCATGAGAGAGAATCGCTCTGCTCCTGTTGATTGCAGCAGAACCATCACAGGATCTTTTTAAAGAAAGAAAGGCATTTATTTCTGACTTGTGTGATCCACTTCAAGGAGCTGAATACATACCAAAGAGCTTGAGGAACTGGGTGAAGAGAAAGCTTCATTTAAAGCATGCAAAACCACAACCACCACAATATTTGGCCAGAGTGGGATCAATGCATTGTGTAAAGAAATCCATTAGATACATGTAAATACAAAAGGTATTAAAAGTGAAGTCATTTTGGCCACAATTAGATTTGTTTTTCTGCCCAGACAGCATTAAATGCTGCTGTAAAGCAAGCTCTCCTCTTGAGTAACCTCAGCAGTTTAAACAGTTCCTTTGGAGTCTGTGTATATATGTATTTAAGTTATAATTCATGTATGTAGTAAAAGTTTGCAAAATATAATTCCATAAATGTTTAGTCTTTTTTTATAATAAAAGAACTTGGCAAAACTCCTATGCTCACACTGTTCTTATTTTACAGCTATAGCTGAGACAGCTGGGGCCTCTAACGCAGAAAGGGATTGTTTTAAACTAAGAGCGCGTACAGGGGGAGTTACGGCTGCTTTTGTGAAGGATCTCAAATGTGTAATGCTTAACAAACTGTTAATAGTGCCACAGGTAATCAGAACAATGTGTTTTAAATAAAAAAATTCACGGAAACAGGAATCCAACCTTCCCGCAGGAAAAATGAAATTTATTTTTAAAGGTTCAGCCAGATTCTGCCATCAAATTAAATACAAACAATGTTCTGCAAAATCATCTTTAACAACCAAACTTGTACTTGTGTATAACAGAGAAATCTGACTCCCAGGTATTTATTTTTTTTTTTTTTTTTTTTTTTTTCTGAAGTACAGCAATTGCACTTGAAGAGCTTTGGCGAGTTTCAATGACAATTAACAAATTGCACGGTATCTTAATCTGATAGCCTTTCAAACCAAGATCAAATCATTACTATAAGTGCACCAGTAAAGCTTCCCAAAGAGGGACCCTCCAGTGCACATGGTGACGGACAACAAAGAAACCAGAAAGAGTTTTTTCCTTGCAATATTACCAGGCCCAAACCCACTCTGCCTCCTGCTGAATCATCATGCTATTCCTGGACTTCCCAGGAGAGGGTGCTACCACAATTTGAGGCATCTTTCTTTTAGTAGATTTTTGCTAGTGTCTACACTTGGTGCCTAAAATATGTTGTCTCTTCCAAAAGGTTTAAAAATAAGTGCTGTAAACTAAAACCAATAAAATGTCTACTTCGTTATGTTTTCCTAATGTTTAATTTAATGTTTGCTGTTTGCGTTTAAATCAAGTTTTGCCATGCTTCCAAACTATTGCATTCTTCTGAAAAGACTGATTGTGTTGAAGGGATGGGGGATGGGGGATGGGGGATGGGGGCACAATTTCCTTGAAGTATTTTCAGAAGCAATGCCAAACAATGATCTGAGCAGAAACAACAATAATCATACACGCCATGCAAGGTGTTTTCAACTTTAGCATTCCTGCAGGAAAAAGAAACATAGAAAATACATAGGAAGTGGAACAACAACATGTAGTTCAAAACTGGTGCCCCCTGACATTCTTTTTTTTTTGATACTGAAACAATTCAATGAAACATTATGGCTGGTTTAAATGGGTACAGTATAATTACATTAGCACAAGTTTTTTGTGCACTTAATATTTAACAGTTGTGTTCATGATTGAACGGGGATCTATACCTATCTATATCTTTGGTTTTCCCCAACCCCCTAAAATTCCCTTCCAATTAATTACACTTCTGGTTATTCCAGCTCCAAATCTACCTCTTAGAAGTAATAAAATACTGGGACAGGTAACAATGTTTTCTATGACATCTTTTAATTCATTTGCAAGCTTTTTTTAAATTGAAAAATGTTCGAGTGCATAACTGGGAAATGTTACTCACATTTTGGATTGGATTACTGACAATGAATGCCAGAGCTCCAGGCTCTAGTCCTTAACACTAACCTCACAAACTGCTTGAACAATTATATTCTGCATTACTGCGTACCCTTTCCTTCACTCGCAGAGAGACACGACCTTCTCTAGAAATCGATCTTTCGCCGAGGTCCCTGAACGGGGGCGGGCGGGGGCGGGGGGCCGGCGGGGGGGGTCGGGAGGGGGTCCCCTCCGGAGTATTGGAGCAGCACTACTCATTTACTGGAAGGGCCATTCGTCTGGCCAGCTGGTTGAGAAATCTCAGCAAAAGCAGCATTCATGAGCTGGTAGCATTTCTCGGAGAGAGCAGAGATGTCATCCGAGGTCATGTTCTTTGTTTCAACTTTCGGGAGTATTTTCACAGTGACTGTCCCTGGAAAACAAGAATGGGAACAATATAAAGCTTGCAACAAAACCCTGTTAGTAACAGCCATGTGTGCACATTGGGGGTAGTGTTATCTTAAAGAGAGGACGTAGCTTCAAGGTGTTTTTATTTTATTTTATTTTTTTTTTTTTTTAACTGTCTTCATGCCTTTGTTATGATTGTAACCACTGTCAGTCAGTACCGGCTAGATATTTCTGTTAGTAAACACCATCTACTTGCAAGAACAATTAACTTGACAATAGGAGTTCACTAGATGGTGCACCACCATGTGTTAGCTATGCCATTTTATGGCAATAAAAACACTCAGAAAGAAAGCAAACATCACCCACGAATGAAAACGTGATTTAAAGCGTCTCAAATAAACAAAGTGGAAATCCTACCTGAATCAAACCGCTTTTCCTTCGGCGAGTAAAAGTTTTTGTAGGAGGAAAATACGACTGGAATGATTGGGACCTGAAAAGGAAGAACATTCCACAGTGGTCACTATAACAAGTTCTGATCATCTACAACACAACCCAAATGAACTTTGAGAACACACAGCTCAGGAATGCACATCAGTATGGAAAGCTGGTTGCCTGTACTGTATAATCACACAGGTTTGGAATCGACTTCTAAAATATATCATTTATTACCAGAAATAGCGTTCTTCTGTGTGACTAAGTGTATTTCCAGCAGTGAACTAACCCCATCATGATCATGACACCCAATTTTTCCCTAGATACATTACCAGGTATTGACTGCCATTTACACTGAACTGTTGCATTGCACATCAAGCACAAAAAGTAATTTCCCAAAGCCCCTGGTTAAAATTAGCTCTGTTTGAGCCTCAAACACAAACATTAATCTTGACATCTTCCGTAGGATGACTCCCTGGTGTAAGACCCAGTTTTTAAAGGAGCTCTCTGCAAAACCCACACATTGAACATTGTTAGTTGCTGTCTGCACTTCGTCAGAGCCAGTTCTCAAGCCCCAGGGTCAACAGATGCTCTTGTAAAACTCAGGTTCGTTAGCCAGAGCGCCAGATGAAGAACCCCTGACTCCTCAGAGAGGTTAATGGAAACTGCACAAGCCACTTTTAAATCATCTCTGCATCAACCGAATGACCTTGAAGTCCCAGACGCACTGTACAAACCAAACACACCATTACCTGAGCATCACAATAAGAGTCCCAGGTCCTTAACACCTGTGGTAATGAAAACTCTCTTCAGGTGCAGTAACAGCCTTTGCGTGGAGATCTGTGCAAAACGTCAAGGTGAGTCATTGATTTGTGTGTGGATGCTCTGTAAAACTTTGTTCCCTATTTCCATTTTCAATGAATGCTCTTTCACAGAGTTAAACTAAGTTTAGAAGACGGCATCTAGGAGGTGTATGAAACTGCTCTAGACTCATGTTTCTGTTGCACTTCACAGTTTTCTTAAAAAATGAATGAATAGCATTATGTTTCTTGGCTTGAAACTGATTTTATGCTTTTTAATGATTTTTTTTTTAAATCACATTTTTCATACTACTCCTCAGACATGTTCTATTCATTACTGGGGTTGATGTAATGTAACCATGTTGCAAATGCAAACGCGGAAGCCGGAAAACAGCACAACAGCTTCCCGAGCAAAGCTCAGTGTACCCTTTAACCAGGCACAGTGCTGACCAGGCCTGAAAGGGTTAACAAAGGCGCTCTCATGGTTTTTTTCAGGATCAGCAACAACAAGCTGAACTAGCTTCCTCGGGGTACAGATAAATATAGCTTTCACATCCTTCTCCATCATTTTAAAAACTGCACTGGGAGAGATTGTAGTCTGTCTTTATTCATTTCCAACCCCCCCGACTGTAACATTTAATAACTTTTAAACTGAACACAGTAGCCTTTCAATGGGCTGTACCCTGTCCACAACTGCGATCCTTTTGCACTTTTAAAACGCAAATAGAACATATTTTAAAAGAAAGAAAAAGTGAAACAACTTTCCTAAAAGGTTATATATGAATAGACTCAAGTCGTCCCTTGCGAGTTTTCCCCTTTTGCCTTTTAAAAAAAAAAAAAAAAAAATGGTTCAACATTCAGCCTGGAGTAAAATAACCTTTAATAAAATGTTTCTGCATAGAAACAATGACGCGTGTTCACAGATCACACTGCTAAGCTGCTGCAGGCAAAAACAGTTCAGATTACAAACAAACACGCGTGAAGGCTAACGCCAACCACAAAAAGCTGCTCTTTAAACTAGAAATGTGAGTTTTTCTGTGTCCCAATGCATTTTGCCCCTCTGTGCCACCCGCGCCCCTATGAGGTCTGACTAATGGGACACCCTGTATACTGCAAACACACTGTCTAATTTTAGTTTTATGGTTTCATTACTTTGCAAGACTTGGGTAAATACTTAGAAGTCTTCCTCAATCACGTTTGAATTTAAATGCACTACAGAACGCATTTTATTATGATACTGCAGTTTGGGAAAACAAAAACACAAAACGTTATCAACAAACAACAGTTGACAGATAATGTTTAAACATTTACACTACAGACTGTATTCAAATTCCATGCACAGCCTGGATTCATACCCTTGTTTTAAGAAGACAGCAAGCATCAAATCATCTGCACACTTTTACATGACTCCAAAAAAATTGGTACTCAGCAAAAAATGTATTTTAGAAAAGAAAGATTCAGTCTGTGATGAAAGGGGAATAGCTGGAATGAAAACCTCATTTTCACTTGTGGTGCAGCTGCTTTTTCTACCCCCCCCCCCCCCCCCCCCCCCCCCCCGGGTTTCTTTCCTGAATGAGAAGTGATTGCCACATCACTGCAGTGGAATGTGCTTGAGCTTTCCAAACCAGCTCCTCAGAAACACACTCTCTCAGTTCTCTCAGACAGTCCAGGCAAACCGATACAATGTGCTTATACCTGGTCTCCTCCTAGACAGAGATATTAAACACACTGCTTTCTTTCAAGTGTTCTCCACAAACCTGGGTTCAAAGCAATTTCAACTAAAACAGTTGAGCTACAGTATCATATAGCACAGGACTACACTAACTCACCAGTGCTTGAACACAGCTAAATTAAATAATGCAAATCAATAAATAGTAACACTGCAATAGCGATTTCTACATTGACTTTGTTTTCTGGTGCAGGTTACAGCAGGCCTGTGGTTCAGCCTGATTAAATGTTCAGTGTTTCTTTTGTGGTTGCATATAGTGCAGTATGCAGCAAATCAGGTTAGAAACAAGTATTTCATGAAGTTGGTCCCTAAAGCTGCAGTCACTGCAGCCAGGGTTGTGAAGCTGACAGACTGTTCAACTCTGCAGTGCTGAACGTAAGCAATCTGGCACCCCCTAGTGGTTCAGAATCACAATACAATATAAGCTGTAAAGTTGACTCACTTGGGCCTGAACTGCCAAGTGGAAGGCTCCTTTCTTGAAGGGCAAGAGATCTCCCTTCTGGTTCCTCGTGCCCTCTGGAAACACCCAGACACGGATCTGATGGATAACAAAGTGCAGGTTCAAATTAAACACTCAAAGCATAGCATTCCATGTGCAAGACGGAATCCTGCTCTCTTGCCAGTGCCATTAACACTGCTTTTCAGTAGCCTCACTGTATTGCACACATGAGTAACACACACAGACACTCCCAGTCTCGTATCTACACAGGTGTGGTTAAACTAAACTGCATTCAACTGGAACATGGGCCTGTTCAAACTGGACTTCCCTGCACCAAGGGCTCGGTTTGGAACAAGACAAAAGCAAACAATTTTCTGAGAGAGATAAAACTGGCATTAAAATGATTTCATTCCTCACTTTGTCTTTGCACTCACTTCAAACTAGGGCCTCCAAACACAGGGTATACCATACAAAGTTTTAGTATTCTGCATCTGGCTTTTTTTTTTTTTTTTTTTTTTTTTTTTTAATATAAAAAGAGACTTATTTATTCAGAGATAACAAGATATTTAGTAAGGGAACGAGTGAGGATACATACGCAATAAAATCTGCACCGAATGTGTGTCTGCACTGTACACGAGATGGAATCAAACAAAGAAAATGACAATACCATAAATGCAGTTCCCTGTATTTCTTCAAAACATTTACAAATAATCTGAGAATAGAAATACTGATTTTTTGTGGTATATATATATAAAAAAACAAACACCCAACTGTGTTAACAGTCACCATTCTCCTGCAAACTGCAAACTTCTGTAAAAAGGAGAGTGCAAATCAGGCAAACAGGTCAAACCACAGGGGCAATAACTCCCAAGTAAAAGTACCTGGTCCTTCAGCATAGTCTTTGCTACGTCTGCCATGACACTCTTGGCATCGCTGGTCTTCTTGCGGTTGATGAAGACGACCCCTCCAATCCAGCTGATCAAGCCCACTGTGCCAACGTAGATCACTTCCTTCCTGGCTATGGGAGTGCAGCGGTCAGGTAGGATCTCCATCATCCCTTCAAACCAGACAAGGAAAAAAAAAAAAAAAAAAACTAAATCCTTCTGAGACGGAAATAAGACTGCTATTGCAGATCAGCTTCACCCATTCCAGGTTTGAATACAAAGTTGATTAGTCACAGTGCATAGGTAACAAGGTGTCTTACTAAACTCATAGTAAAACCAAACCTAGATAATACAGTTGTAGTTGTGTCTGGAGTAAAACCAACATCTCATAGCAATGTGTATCACCCGAAAACCAATAAATCACATGACCACAATATGGCAGTCGTCTTAGGTCACAGGTCAAAGTGAAGGGTATCATTCAATGTTGCCCAAGCCAGTATCTCACATACATTTTCTGTTATAAATCTGAAAGCAGGTTTCTGGGTTTGGAGCCGAATGCCCTTGTGACTGCTCGTGAGAATTATTTTAGGAATCTCATCTCCTCGTTAGACGCCGCTGCACAAGAGACTCGCCCTGAATAGAAACAGCTGAGGGTCACTGCTGCATACTATCACAGAGCCGTCACAACTGGTCCTTACCCGCTGCTTCCTACAGCCACTCAAGGTCAAGGTATGTTTGAAAGGACTCAAAGCTATGGTATCCCTCTTTTCCTACTGCCAGTTTCACCTTCTATATGTTCATGCTGACAGTGTAGGTGGGGATGGAAAGTCACGCTGTAATGTGATTTGAATGGAAAGAGGGCCAGCACTTTCTCCAACAAGCTAAGTATAGCAGATAAAGGCTATGTACACACACAGGCTAAATGTGGTTGCGAGTTCACCTTTTGCTCTTAATACGGTTTGTATACACACACACACACACACACACACACACACACACAGTTTGGTTACAAAGGGCAGCGACAACCGCACTAGTTAACCCTTTTCAGAGCAAGTATTGAGTGCAGTTATTAATTCAGTTTGGTTAGTTAATGCACACTAGCTCTGTGTGTGTGTGTGTGTGTGTGTGTGTGTGTGTGTGTGTGTGTGTGTATTACAACTGCACTAACAGAACCACAGTTGGTGCTCAGTGGATTTCTGCACAACTAATGATGTCATTGTTTATCAGACATTTCCATGTATATATAGGTGCCTGATGAGCCAAGTTGATTTTGTAATATTGATGAATAGTAAATTCTTAACAATGGTAAAAGCATAAACAAAAACACAGCCTCCATGTTACTCAGAAGATCATGATGACATGTAATGATGGCCAGAGGTCAGTGGTTTGTTTAAACAGGGAGTGCACTCACTTCTGTAATGAAAGGTGTGTGTGTGTATCACACACAACCGCAAATATGGTTGTTGAGCCAACTGCAGTGTGTGTGTACACAGCCTAGAGAAACAGAACCCTGTATTGAGCAACTGAACCTAGAGGCAACTGGAATGAGAGCAACATAATTCAAAAAGCAGGGTGATGTATACAATATATAATAGATCTGGGAGGAGCATGTGTTTCCACGTTTGATTATTCTTTCAGAATTTAAATGAACACAGCCATTTAGAATTTCTGTTATATGCACTAATACAAACACAATCATTTTTAACACTCTGTACACTTCAAGCAGTGTTCAAATAGTCAAATATTTGTCCCAGCATTTGAGTTATTGGGCTACCATCTTAATTAACATGGGAAAACAGACCTACCATGATTTTTTGAAAATCGATCCACTGATCAAAATATTTAATTAAATATATTAATAAAGGGATCTGTAAGGTTAATAACACAGAATCACTTTTTACCCACATTTCACAAAACCTTTATCAGGGTAACCACAAAATGTACTGTTAAACACATTGCTGCAACTCCTCAGAACATTATTACACAGTGTTTCTATTCTGTGTTGGATTTACTGCTTCCTGGCAGCTGAGCCCTGCAGCTCTCAAAGGAACTATCTATTATCTCTTATCTACCACAACATGCAGCTTGGCCTGGCAGACACCCGATTGTGAGAGAACAGTTTGAGTTCCGGCAGTCTGGAATTCACTTTCCACAGCAAAACAGCTGCAGTAAAAACATACCCCCAGTAGGTGTGGACCAACATGTGCTCTTCACCCATTTTTCAAAGGTCTTTGGATCTGATATTAAAAGCTTAAGTGATACACCTTTAAAAATGACTTGTGACTGCCGAACAGCCTGTGAAGCTGCAGTTATGACTTCTGACAGCGAGACAAAGCAGTGTTCCCTCAGCACTTCGCTATTGAAAAGCACTGAACAGCTGTTATTGTAAGGAGCTTCTGTTTTGCAACAGGGTCTATGAGGAGGATAGAAGGCTTTAAATGGATAACTGATTAGGAACCCTACCGCTGGTTAATCTGGACCAACACCCATATACCAACAATCTGTGCAAAGTCCGTTCTGCTCTGTGCAAAACCCCCTGACTCAAACACCAAGTATACATGAATCCTGCTACAGAAACTGGACAAAAAAAAAACACCCAGCATATGTAGCACATACTTCTGTCAGCAACATGACTATTGACGATAATACAATTACTGTTAACACAAAAAAATGATCCACAATATAACGATAACTGATTATTATTCCAACCCTAAGACTCTTGAGAGCGAATCCGCGCAGTCCTGGCTGCCCATTCCTACACTGAACTGACTGTGTTATTACACAAGCCCAAACTATCATTTAGAAAGTTGTTTTTGTCATAGCCAGAATTGTGCAAGCAGCACAGTGTTCTGATAGGCTCTGTTATGAAGCGATCTTCACTGGGCACATGTGACATGAAAAAAAAAACTTATTTAGCCCAATATGAACTCAAATATATGAGCTAAATAAAGATTTGAAAAGCGGTCTCGTGATGCAAAACTTCATAGCCACGACCTTGAAGAACACTCTTTCTACTCAGTTTAAATGACTCATTTCTTCATTTCAACTGACTAGCCAATGTTCAGAAACTATGGGACCACAGAAGGTAGAATTTATTGCATACAGACTATTCACAATATAAGGAGCAGCGAAACAGTAACCACAAGTCTTGCAAGTTGAAGCTGTATCCGTGTCTCAACGTAGCAAACTGTGCCAGTTTAAAAAAAACCTGTTAAGTACTTGCATTGAGGGATTCAACCATTTTTGTTCACACTGTTCCAGTCCACATGGTTGGAAACAAAAACAAAACAGAGCAGTGCTGTTTGCCATCTCATTTTAAACACTGTGATTGATTAGTACAATATCCTTTCCTATGACGTTGTTAAAATATCATAGTATTTACTGTAAATGCACTGCACTGCTGTAGATTTTATAAACAGCATGCACTAAAAACACACAGTAATGAAATTAATTAAAGCCACGAGGACCACAAAGCATTTCAACTATGCAGCAGCTGGCTTGCAGTGCTTCATCAAAACTAGAAAGAAACAACTTTGTTCTGTACATTCAAAATCAGAGATATATTTTATTTATTACAGATAGATAGATAGATAGATAGATAGATAGATAGATAGATAGATAGATAGATAGATAGATAGATAGATATCAGAGACTAGTACAGAAAAGTAAAGGCAATGAGTTGTTTAATAAAGTTAATAAGTGGTATTTAAGGTCTAGATGTCATTAGGTAAATAATGTCCCAGCCCATACATCTCAGGATACAAGTCTGTTATGCAGATATTACTATAGCGCGACCTACCAAGGATGTCCAGGGTACTCTGGTGATTGCATAAGATGACATACGGCCCTTCAGTCTGCAAGTGCTCCAGTCCACTCACTTTGTATCTCACTCCCAGAAAGTACTTGACATGCCAGCAAACAGCCCGGACAATCCTGCAAGAGAGGCAAGAGAAAATTAAAAAACTGTGGAGAATTTGAAACTCGTTTTACCTTCCCTCTCGATAAGCCTCTTGACATGGCCTAATGAAACCCAGGTGGGGTCAAGGCAGTTCACAGGCTCCTCCACAGTTAATGCAGAAAGTTCTGCCAGTGCCATGTTACCTAATAGGATGAAAACAACCTGGCATCCTAGTACCTCTTAAAAACCCTCCGTCACTGGATTGCCAGAATAAAAACAGCGCATTTCTCAATTTCCTGTTGGCAACATAGCCTGTCAATTCAAAAGGTCAACTGCACAGCAATTGGACCTTTTTCTGGCCTGTGGGGCCAGCAAGTCTCTTGGTCTTAAACAGCCAATAAGCAGGTGGAACTCAGGTGGCCAGTGAACACTTAATTGGCCAACTGACAAAACAAAACAAAACAGAAAAATGACTGCTGTTGCAACATGCCTCCATGGAAGAGAGTAGCAAGGCCTAGCAGTAATGGCTGTTCTGGTAGTTCAAAGGACTTGCTGCATGCCTTACTGAGGTAAAGTTAACATGAATAAGCCACATTTCCTAAGATTTTGCTCCAACCCCCTCCCTCTGAATTTCATACAAACAAACCTATCCTGTTATGAAACTTGATACAACTTGGGAGGAGCCCTGCTGTTTACATTAGCATTCCCCACACAGATCAGCGTTTTGTTTTTGCTTTGCACTGGCACAGAATCTTAGTGTCTATAGTTGGTGTTAAGCGTGGAATGCTTCTTTCAAATGGTAAAACAATTATCCATTCAGCTTCTGCTGATCAGCAGGCCTACATAGTTATAAAAACATGTTGCTAAATACTACTGCAGATGTTGCTTAGACTTTAACTTGAAACCATTAAAAATAATCTGAAGTTCAATGTCACAAACCCAGCGTCCTAGTCACTACTCCCACTGTGTGCAATGCTCTTCTGCCCTGTGTTCCCCTGCTCCCAAGCTCTGGTACTTATACAGGGGTTGCATTTTGATCTTCTTGAGATTTCTTGGCAGAATGTCAAAAATGTTTGAAATAATTTACAGTAATTCAGAGATATTTCTGTTATTCTCAGTCAAGACAGAAGTCGGTTTTAGAAGAGAACTACCCCCCCCCCAAAAAAAAAAAAAAAAAATATAAAACCTGCTAAACGTCTTGTTTAATTCATGTCACTTTTCACTATATAAACCACAAAGAAAGTATGGCTTTGCCTTGGTAATACCTGAATAAACTACAAGGTGCTCCCATGCTGGTTTGTATTTTAAAGCTCATCTTGTCTGCTTCTCTCTCATGGGGTTCTGGGAGAACAATGCTAAATTTGGATATCTTTGGTAGAAAATGTTTAGGCAACAGGTCGTACTAACTCAGAGATACTAATTGAAAACCCAAGTAAATGTGAAAAGATATACTTTACATTGAAAATTAATTTAGTATTGTATTTATATTATTTGTATTGGCATTTTTATTAATAAATATTGATATTCCAGTTATTATGGACTTAAAATGCAGACTATTTCGGTGTTATTGTACCACTTTGCTATGCATTATCGTATTTACAAAACTGCTAAAGTGAGAATACAAAAAAAGACGTTCACTTTTAAAATAAAACACGTACACTGACGCTTTTACGTAGAGATGTGCGAACCGGTTCCTACTTTGGAACCAGCGAACCGGATACAATTATCAAGGATCCGGTTCCAGCGAGTCCTATTATATTTTTTAATAAAAACAATTAAAAAAAAAAATCAAATAGTTTTAATTTATGTGAAAAATATATTTGATAAACTATAACTGACACACACACACAAAAAAAAAGAAACACGCATTTATCAAAACTATATTTGCGTTTTGTTGTCGTTGTTTTGGACTACTGTCTGATCACGGTTGGTATGGGTTTAGTTTGACTTATTTTCTGCTCTCTGATTGTAGCGGTATTATTTCTAACGGGTTTTATGCCGACGTAGACCTGCAGAAATAGTGTTGTTTACATGTACTGTGCACATTGATACCACCCCCATCCGCCTGCTCACACATTGACATACGGGAACCGGAACCGGCACAAAATACCCGGTTCTAATGACATGTACTGGTTCGGACCCCATTCAAAAAATCTATCATCAGTTTTATGTCTGCAGAGGCAGCGCCTTACCTCCTCGTTTCCAATAGGAACACACGCAGGCGCAAAAACAATACATCAGTGCCACGCCTTTAACTCTTTTTTTCATTATCCATCTTGTTCAGATTATACTATTGCTAGTTTTAATTCGGTTAAAGTAGCAGCACTCACCTCATGTTTTCGATGTCCCTGCCCCTACATCTCAGGATACAAATCGGCAGTGCAATCGATCCCAGAAGCATCATGTGCGCTACGTAAAAAACATTCTTAAAATAATATGTAAATACTCTACTTGTAAGCAGTAGAACCGGAACCAAAAGCAGCATTATAAGTAATAACATTACGAACGACATGTTCTGTCTACCGGCTGACACAGCTCTGTCTTTAAGAGTGTGCGTCGCTCAACCAAGGACTGGCTGCTAATCACAACTTCAGGGGAACTTTTTAAATAAGTAATTTCCGCTCCTTAAAGCGACAGGGAACACAAGCGGCCTCCAGGAAAATACACCGATTGCGTGTCAGACTGACAACGGAGAGAGAGAGAGAGAGAGAGAGAGAGAGAGAGAGAGAGAGAGAGAGAGAGAGAGAGAGAGAGAGAGAGAGAGAGAGAGAGAGAGAGAGAGAGAGAGAGAGAGAGAGACTTTCGAACTCGCTGCTGTTTTTTGTTGGTTTTGTTAAAGCAACTTTGCTTGAAGTTATCAGGAATATGCAATGTTTATGTGTGCCATTAATTTGAATACAACGTGCCTCTTAAATGAACCTACAGTAATATTATATTGGCACTAGAGGCTAAATTGTAACAAAAAAAAAAATTCTGTAAATGTTGTTTTTTCTTCATTTTTCAGAATATGTATTAACTGACCGACACAACACTTAAACGCGGCTCTTACAACTAAATTAACGTCCTCTGCAACAAGTACTAGACCCCTATCTGAGCCTCTCTCTGCAATTCTGATGAGCCATGGAGCCAGCTGCACACCAAGATAATGTTGGGGCAGTTAATCTAAAGTGGAAGAATTCTATAGAAACTAGTGGTCGCAGCTGCCAGCAGGCATGTAAGAGCACAAAAAAAAAAACTGTAGAAAACCCTCGAAAATTAAAAACCTTTGATCAGACAACACCGTTTATTACTGTCCCTTTAAGAACCTCTGTCAGGTGATCTCTCACTGGTCCCGCCCACTAGTTGTGACGCGGCAGAGCTGTCTCTACACGTCGCATGGAATTCACAGACGCCCTGTGTTGAATGTAACTGCTCGTTATATTCTGGGTTGTATATGTTATAACCCAGCAAACATAAATAAATTCACAGTCGCTGGATGATCTTTTCCTAAGTTGCAGCACACCGAACTGGTGAGGGAAAGGAAGACTTATCTTTGTATATAGTACTGTATGTGCTGCATCTGCTGGTTGTTTTGGAGTCAGTATTTACGAGTCTTAATTGAATCAGTGCAAGATATAGCTTTTCAAATAGGGTAAGTAAAGTATATGCATGTATAGAATAAGTGGGTAAAGGGTCGTGAACATGTTTAGATAATGACACGCCACCACTGACTCAAAGCGTGTGCCAAAGGGCACGTGTCATATCATCCAACACTGTTATCCGTTTCCTGATCCTTTCTGCTCTCGAAATATCACGAGGGCAGCTATTTCAAACATTTCAATATACCTCCTTCTAGAAATCCTCCCTTGTGCTACCTGAGGTTATTAAACTGTATAATAATTTGCTAAGTCATGGTGTTTCTGGTTATAACAGGAATCATGTCACACTGCTTGAGCAGCCAGAGACCTAACTGCACAAGAGGAGATCTCTTATAGACAATAAGAGACACCCTAGACACACTGTTTTAAGAGTATTATGCAGGATTGGTGTAGAATAAAAGACCAAATTCATTAGCTTTGTGTGGACTTCAAAGTGCTTTACAGCACCAGAACAGAGGAGTGGACTGGCAATGTCTGATGCCAGGTAAAAGGGCTTTGAGCTGTACAGAGTACATGCTTCCTTGCAACTGACTGTAGCACACTGACACAGAATGGTGTGATTAGGATTATTGGGAGCAATTCACTTGAGTCTGTCATTCAGAGGGTCTACAGGTCAGTCAGCAGACTAAACTCCAAAGATCCATTTGGCTCAAAAACAGACTTGGCACAGAGAGTGGCTAGACCAAAACTGGCCTGCCAATAACGACAGCTTTCTGGTTTAATGACAGTATGTGAGTCATAATTTACTATACAATTGAACCTGTAGACGCCACAGTTTTGAGCATAGCTGGAGGGACTAGCCAATAACAGACCTTCCTTTTTTACTGTCTCCTTCAATAGGATAATTCAGGACTTGTAACAAAAGACTTAAAGTGACACTCATTAGGAGAAAATACATCATTTAATTCAGATTTTATAGCAAAATTACTTTAAAGTGAGTCTGCTTATAACCACATTTCCAGTCTGCTGAACTGGCAAGAATAGCTGAAAACCAGAACAAACAGCTCTTAGAGTTTCTATGTATACCGAGCATCAAAAAAAAGTTATCACTATTATAACACATTTATTTAAAAAAAAAAAAAAAAAAGTTATATAAATGATGGACATTGACAAAATGTTTTTGGTTTCTTTTTAATTACAAGATCATTCATCCTTGATCACTACAAGCTTGAGTGGCTATGAATGAAGCATGTGCACTTAATCACCTAATCAGTGAGACAGTTGATATGGAATGATTTCAGCTGTTGAACTGCAAGTTTGAATAAAAGCAATAAAGAAAAATCAGAGAAAAAAAAAAACAATATGCTACTTCTGTCAAGAGAGCAGCGCCTTCGTGCAATCGGCATGTTGGAGGCTGGACTAGGGCAGCGTACTGTGGCTGGCCGTCTTGGGTGCTCACAGCCAGCAATTTCAAACCTGACGAGACGGTATAACCAGACACATTCTGTTAATGACAGGCCACAAACTGGGAGCCCAAGAGTCACAACACCTGCCCAAGATCGACAGATCATTTTGCAGCATCTTCATGATGTCGATTGTTAATCAGCACAATAAAATGTCACTGCACCTGCTCTAAAACAGTTTGTCATTTTTTGATCACATCTAGTGAATTTTATCCAAATGTAAGTATAAGTTTCTTTTGATGCTAACTGCCCTGCTTTCTTCAAGGACCCTGCTCTCATGTGTGATGGACCCTCTCCTGATGCCTGGACCAAGACTTTCATTACAAATATCTGTGGCATTGCTGTTGCAAGCACACCACAATCCTCTACTTTAATTCAGCATATTGAAAATTGATAACTCAGCATAATGTTCTAATTATATAAGAAAGAGAGCACTGGAGGATTCTTATAGTCGTGGAGCAGAACAGAGAAGGTCATTGGTGTAAAAAACAAAATTGGAAATGATAATCTGAATTAAAAGTGGTATAGCCTTCAAACAGGATAAACAAATTAATTGATAATGCCTGCTGGTTATACAGGCATGTGGTGCATTCATTTGAACACTTAAAAATAGACAGCTGTGAATTTAATGTTTGCTCTGCAGGGATCATCAGCATTTGCAGTCAGACAGAGGGGGGCACTATAACTTTACATAATCAGCACGCCTGTGTACTTTCCCTCAAGTATTGCAGCAGTATGCCTTTACAGAGGTTAATCTGACCAAAGGGTTTACCCTAATCTTTCAGTACAGGCATAGCACGGGCTTGTCTTATGCAGACTGTGTCTGTGTCATAGGCTATGCCTGTGTGTCTATGACAACTAGCACAGAAGAGCAGCATCTGTAGTCAGGTGAAAGCACCTTAACACAGCCAACTAGTATTCTCTGTTTATTGATATACAGTGACCCTCTGGACTGTATTGACCTACCTTTAAATGGCTTCAGCTTGATTACATAATGCTGTTTGCATTCACTCTTGTGATTTATCAACCAATTTCTCTTGATGTCAGTGCGGTCTTGGTTTTATATATATAAAAACACCGGGCAATAGTCTCTGTCTGTCATATGATTGGTTCACATCACTGTCAGTCCCGTCCCTTTTCAAAGGAACGCCTTTCTCCCCTGCACTCCACAACAGAAAATGAATTACAAAACACGCTACAAAAGAAAGATGCTCTAAACACTAAAAAAATTTGACGAAAACAAATACAAACTGGATTATGCAGCAGTCAGCAAACCAGACGGCAATGGAGAAAAACTTTGATAACTATACGACTTCAAAAACATTTTCTGTTATTTATTTCTGTTATTTATTTACTTATGCTGTATCGGCTATATTTAAACAAAATATATAAAGTCATACTTGTTATCCAACCTTGCCTCACTTATTTTCTTGACTAATTTGTATATTAAATATGTACTGCAGTCTCAGCCATAGTGGAAAATTAAATGCCCCTCAGGAAGACTATTGTTACCTCCAGGGTGCCTGCGGCTTCATGCATTACAGCCCCCTGTCGGTAACAACAGTCTTCCCTCGGATCAATAATCTTCCACTATAGCCCTCCTCTCCAGTCCATATTTACTATCTATATATCCAGGGCACCTTGTTATCACTCTATAATTAGTATGATAATATACAAATTGGATTAGACATTGATCAATGCTAGTCTGTCTCCCTTTCCCGTGCCATTACCAGATTCAATTCTGTTGTCCGGCGATAGTAATGAGTTATCCCTGATCTGTTTTCTACAGAACTGCCACCTGATTGGTTGATGTTTGAAAAGCTCTATCTCGGGATTTTGGTGATATTAACCTACTTTTTCAATTTTTCTAATGCATGTCATTAAATATGTTTACCCTTGGGGTGTATGCTACCTGTACTTTTTGTGCAAGACTGCGGTGATCATACAGGGAACACAAACTCCTATTGTGCAGGCTTTAAGTTCACATGACCTCAGTAAATATAAGTCCCCTGCAGAGAGGAACAAGGCATGACAAATATATGTGCAGCTCCTTATGGAGACTCCACTAACTGCATTAGAACACACCTGTGCTAGTCTCTTATGTTTTTAGAAAATAAAACATAACCATGGGTACATTCAGATGTATACCATCACAATGAATACTGGGATAAATTATCAATGGCAAGTTATTAATATTATTATATACAAACTAGAGAAGGCATTTTTAACATTTGCAGGTGCAATAATGAGATAAGGATAAGTTGCTATTCACCAAGAACATGGCAAGCTAAGCATTAAACAGCATTGATATATCAAATATGTCTTTGCTGAAACATAGTACTGGGTACTACATTAGTTATAACTATGCTCAATAATAAAATGTATTTTACTGTACATTTTGTAATAATTTAAAACACTAGTGTAAACACCCAGTTCAGTGCTCTGCATGTTTTTCTGTGCTACTGTATGTTTGAATACTGTACAGCAACTTACTTACCTGTAATGCTTTTATTTCCCCAAGTAATGCTAAGTGGAAATCAATTGTATGATGTATAAGTATGAGTGATATCAAGCTTAGTGAGGCAGTGACTGAAGTGATTTTATCCTCACTGACCTGTATTATATTTCAGGGTGTTCTAGCTCTTGCTCCTTCTGCGGATTTTTACTTTGCAGAGTGACAGCCAGTGTAGTAAGAGGGCTTCAGAGAGGGAGGATGCTTCCGTGCCTGCAGCCGAGCCTTTAGAGAATGTCCCCTTCATTCAGTGCGTGCACAAATTTACCATGTTACGTTTCCTATCGATGTATCTATTTTATAATACATATATGTTTTGTTTTTTTCAAGGTTATGACAGGGCAACTTCTCAAACTCCAGAGAGTTAAAAGAACAGTTTTAAAATTTCTAGAAAATTACATTTGTGACCGAAGGGGATGTAAACCAACTGGATAGCCAACATGGCTTGTGGAGGGGAAGAGTGCACAGATAAAATGCAGTAAACCGTCACTCAGGAGTCATATTTTAGTATGAAATGTGAACACCAGCGCTTAGTGTTGTAACTACTGACAATTGTTATGATGCGTTTGTATAATGCACTGCCCTCAGTTCAGGTCCCTGCAATACAGAAAGGACATTGTGTCTTGGAGAAGAGCAACCAGATCTTAAAGAATTGAGATATGAAGACAGTAAGGTGGAGCACAGGAGACACTTCTTTACTCACAGAGTATTGAGAGCATGGGAAGCATTACCTGGCTATGTTGTTCATGGGGAATCATTTGGATCTTTAAGATATTTTAACACCTTGGTTATCGCAGGTGCCATTGTTAATATTGCATTATTTAAAAATAAAATAGTCTAACTAGATTTTTCTTCAATGAGGGTGTTTAAACTTCTGTTAAAGTGGAAAGTACCTAATCAAATTCAGCAGCCAGTTCTGCTTAAAAAGGGCTAGTTGAGGATATTTTTCTAGTTTTTGTTTGTTTCAGTTCTGGTTTTGACAGTTACGTTTCCTCAGCTTAATGTGTGAACATTACTGGTAGCAGCTGCTGAGGGAAATTAATTTCATATATAGAAATTCTGCTATGGACTAAACCAAACAAACAAACAAAAAAATCCAACAAAAATCCACAGTGAGAAACAGATGCAGGGACCCTAACCAATATTTCATCCCATTGCAGTGTAGCGTGAGTTTGACACATCAGATTATTATAAAAAATAAACTGTATCTACTACTTCCTGTCTTTGTTGTATTCCTTTATATAATTTATATTCTCCTAAGATTTCATTTATTATGTGCAAAAATTGTTTTGGGTTTCGTGGAGTGGGGAAGTATATCAGTGTTGCACAGGTTTGAGGAGTCTTTTCAGAAGCAAAACTATAGAGAATCATCCTGAACACACATAACAGGATATTAAACATGATAGAAAATATATATTAAAAATTATTATAATAATTTATAAGTACCTCATTGTGTTTTTCAATGTTATGTACCTACCTACAGGTATTTCATAAGGGTTACTAGAACAATACATAAAAGCAGAAATCTTCCTGAAATCTACACTCCTATGGTCGTTTTGCATTGCATAATTCCATAAACTCTCGATTTCATACAAATGCGAAGAGGAGGATCCTCTTAATGTGTCTGCACTTCGCAATGTTGAATTGAAAACCAGCATAACCAACTGAAAACCAATACCACCAACACCAGCTCTGACTAGCCTGGGGATAGCTAAAATTTCCTACAGGACGTAGATATGTGTGGGGTACCATCTCAAATGTCATAGCTGGGCCCCCAGGAACCTTTGACAGTATGCAGTCTGCTTGCTTGAAGTGGGTACAGATAGCATGGCAGATAGACAGGGCTAGTGAGGATTCGAATTCCAGACTGTCAGCACAGCAGGGGGTTTGTAAACGTATTCTCATCTAAGCCTTTTATAATGCAGTGCCTTCCAGGTTATTACCGGAAAGGAATCGTGGATCTGTGTAGATGGACAAAGGATCAGATGTCTTCTGCCCTTAACCTCTGAATGAATTATTGATTATAAAGTTTCCTATAAAGTATAATTAAATACTGGAGAAAAGTATATTGTATTGGAGATGAGGAGATCCACTCTACCCTCATTCGTTTTTTTTTTTTTTAATAGCGTCTGCATTGTAAAAACAATATAGTAAAATGATGGGAAGCAGTGCAAGTTTACTATACTGAGTTTAGATTGATTGCAAAATCATGCGTACTGCATCTGTACATTGTCAATATATACAGTACATGTTTTTACATTGAAGTCATTAAAGCTTCAAATTACAGTTCCTTACCTTTTTATAGACTTTTCTGTCATTTGGGGTGGTTCTTAATGCAATTACTCACATATTATTATTATTTTTTTATTTTTTGTTAAGATGTTTTGGCTTTCAGTTCTAGTTGTCTGCCAGTAGTGCACAAAAGGACTGGCTCTAACTGTATTATAATAACAATACTTTGGCTGATCTAGTCTATGTTACATATCTCTACGGCAGGCAACGAGAACGGAAGAGCAGCTCTAGAACTCGGACCTCAACAAGACAAGAAGTATTTGAGTTGTTGCAATAAAAACCAATCAAAATGACTGTGAAAATCATAAAAAGGTAAGAATAAAAAAATGAAGCTACTTACTACAAATCCCTTAGTGATTGATTTCTATTCTGACCAAATACAATGCATTCCCTTGTAAGAGAGAGATGGAGTCCTAACACAACCCCCCCCTCACACACACACACATACATACAGAGTCAGGATGGGAGCTAAGCCCTTGAGAGGCTGAGTTTATTAGTAAAGGCTAACACTGTATATCAGAGTTAACGCGCCACACTACAGGGAATACAAACCAGACTGCCTCAGAACTAAACAGGGCAGGAAAGTCAAGCAGAGGCTCTGATGCTATAAGTCAGGGCTGTACCTCGCAATTAAGGACATCTGAGAGGGTCTGGCAGGCAGAATGTGAAGTTCAAGGACAAATGCTGAAGTTGGAGCACAGTTTAGGAAATAGTCCATGTTTTACATGTATAAAATAGGGCAACATTTCTTTAAATCCAAATTAAAGAAGATGCAATCTGGCTGAAGTAGCACTTAGTGGAGATAAATAAAAAGGCATTGGAATAAATATGAGTTGTATTCATAAAGCATTAGCTTGCCATTAAATGTATAGGATTTTACAGTACAATTGCTTATAATACTGGCACTCTAAAGCTCACAAAAACTGCCCATAGTGTTTGATTTATTTTTCCATGATTATTAACTGCAGATTGATTTAGCAAGGGAAAGATTATCATTTTGATGAACTGCTTAGAATGTAATTTGTTCTAGATTTTTGGGTCGGTTTCTATTTTTGTCCAGTGTTGCAATGTCAGTTCACATTACTGGAGCTCTCACTACACTTGAAGAAACTGGCATTCTATTAAACAGGAGGCCCGGCAGGGATTGCATACTTAAGCAGTACTTAAAGGTACACTGTCTGCAATAGTATACCACAATTCGCTTTTTGAAGGCCATTAGATTTCTTGTAGGGAAGATAATACAACATGTGACTGTGGTATTTATTTTAAACATGGTTCACAGTGTGTTGATTCAGTCTAAATAAATGCTGTTCCAAATTCTCCCAATAGAAGTTTTAAATGTATATTCTCCAGCTTTTCAAAGTTAAATTAATTACATTTTGTTTGTTTATTTGCAAAAGGCTTTTTAAGGCCTTCTACAGCAATTCAGTGTAAAGTTTATATTCTTTACTTGACAACATAAGAGCATAAGAAAAGTTACAAACAAGATAAGGCAATTCTGTGCATGAATTCTCATCCAGTTCGTGCAGCTGATTAATCCAAGAACTTTGTCTAGTTGCCTCTCAAAGGACCCCAATGACTCTCTAGCTACAGTATGGCTTGGCAACCCATATACTCACTACTCTGTCAGAAAAAAGCAAAACTGTAACAAATACAGACTAACACGTGCAATCATAATCCTTTTTGGTGCCCCTGAATACTTCTCTCTGGACTGACCAGTAGATAGATCAATAAATTACATACTGACACCAATATACATATCTGTAACTATCAGCAAACTCTAATTTGATTAATTCTGTGTTATTGCCAAGATGGTTAAACCCAGGGTTTTTTTTTTTTTTTTTTTTTTTTTGATGCACAGACTGGAATCTCAAGCTGTTTCTAGGAGACTTGACCTACAGTTTTATTTTTCAATCAGCTTCAAAATGAAATAAAAGGTTTTGAAATGATTGATCAAGCTCCCGAGCACAGAGCTGGCAGCTGGTATTTGTCAGGTTGCCAAAGCGAGGGTTTGTTGCAGTTCTCTAAGTCTGAAAAGTAAATCAAAGGCTTATTAGGAGTTTGGTCACGTTCCTTTCATAGGCAGGCAGGCCGTCGATGCAGCAGCGCAGGATTAGCATTGAAGCAATACAGGGCTTTGCAATCCACAGCCCAGGGCTTCATAAACACACAGCTACCTCGAAAACATGAAGCTAATACCAGAAATCTACACCTGTCAGTCCCCATGTACAGTACTGTTCACGAGAGTAAATAGATCATGGTAAATGTGGACTATATATATATATATATATATATATATATATATATATATATATATATATATATATATATACCTAAATGGAAAGATGTATCATGTACAATTTGCACAATTTTTTTTTTCTGAAATCAGAAATCATTACAAATATGAGCAACATCAAGGTTAGTTTAAGGCATGTTTTACATGTCACTAGTTTTGTAACATTAATATTTATTTCATAAGAAAGCATTTTTGCATGAAGACCTACTAAAATCTGGTACAAAATGACACAGCCATTTTAGATCTTTTATTAGTTTTAATGTGGACCTTTTTACTGCTTGTCATTCCTGGGATCATGAATCTACACCTTCAATGTCTTCTGTTCCTAGGACATTCGCCAGGCTACAGATTGGAATTAGAATTATTTCAACGTTAAATAAAAGCCATATCAACTATATTGATTAAGTTTAACAGACTTTTCAAGTTTTTTTTGTAGAAGAGGCAAAAAATGATTCAGTTGAAATAGTTTTTAGTTATGAGTCCTTTATTATTTTTGCCATTGATCTCAATT
>NW_024472928.1:0-10798 GCF_017654505.1 Polyodon spathula | reverse complement strand
CCTGCTCTAGAGGTAAACTCCAGGCTTCTGCCCTCAACTTGGTAAAGCATGACAGTGAAACTGAAGAGTCTGGTACAAGAAAGGAGCAGTTGAGTTTCAGTTTAGACTTTTAAAATGTATAGTTAGCTGCTCTTGAAGGAGCACGATGAGATTTAAACTTGCTGACTGTTGCTTTTTGTAAAGAGAACATGCAAATGATTTTCAGAGAAATACACACCATCATCATTGTAACTATCGAGGCATGCAATTAGAGCGAGGGCACACTGTTCAGACTATACAGCCTAGTCTTTTCAGGAGTACAGTAACAACTTTGAATATCGCTTACTACTGCAACATAAACTGCAGTGATAATCCAGGGCATTGGCATTTGTTGCATAATCATAATCATGCCAGGAGAGATAGCACTTAACTAATTTTTTTATTCCAAAAAAGTGTATCCTTTTAAGTCTTAAACACATGACAAGTTTTAGGGGCCAAACTATTTTGGCTTGTTTTTTTTTTTTTTTTTTTGTTTGTTTTACTGTTGTTAGATTTGTGCCTATAAATCTTTAACTATGAAGGTTAATGGCACATGTCATACATGAAATGAATGTACACACACTAGGGTTCCATAAAAAAAGTGAAATAGTCTGACCCTGTTCAATACAGATAACAAAAACCACAAAGAGAGATGCTGTTTAGAAAAGAAAAGAAAAAACACGTTATTTATTGTTTGTAAAACATATTTTAGCATAGCCATCTCAAATCGGACAGTGCACAATGAAACTCTAACATGTAGGGAACATGGGGAGAAAAAATGAACACATTGGATAAACAATAAAGGAATTCTGGACTGATGTACAAAAGGGATCAAAAGCAAAGGAAAAAAAAACGGATTGAAACTGTGCAAAAGGGAAAAAAAAAAAAATTCTAATTTTTCGTCCCAGGCACTCTGATCATGTGGCACAAGATGGGGCTGTTCACAGTGGCTTGAATAGCCAGCAAGGTAGCGATCCTGCATCTGATCCACAAAACAACAAAATTATATATAATATATATATATATATATATATATATATATATATATATATATATATATATATATATATATATGTGTATGTGTGTGTGTGTGTGTGTGTGTGTGTGTGTGTGTGTGTGTGTGTGTGTGTCAGAAAATAGGTCCTTGTGCCTTCGATGTCATCATTTCTCTTATTTGTAAAGATTTCGTGTGAAAATGTTTGTTTACTGCACCAAGGTACATCTGTGTACAGAGCAACAGCAACATCCCGAAACCTTCGCATTCAAGGCTATCTCCTTTCCAATGACATATCGCATAGAGCAGGGCTGTCTCTCACAATGCCTGAGTAAAAAGAGTTAAATCAATGTCCTATTGTAAGTGACTCTGCATATAATGCACAGTTCACAGCCTACCTCTGTAAAGCACGTGGTGGTCCACTATGAAAGACGCTATATAAAAAATAAAGATATTATTATTAGATTATAACTCTCTCAAAACCCATACCTTTAGCTTAATAAAGAAATGAACAGGGAGATGCATATCCAAAAGGAGGCTTGAAACCACAAACTTAGAGATATAAATTTATAATACTAAACTGTATTCACTTCATATATTCCGTGCAAGCCGGCTCTGGTTCTGACAAGAAGGGTGACTGTGATCATTAAAGTATCACACGATTTCAGAAGCACAAAAGGGTTCTTAGCAATAAATCTTATCACTGAAACCCAGCGAGAAGGTGTCGTATTAGACCCTAATCTCCGGCCTCTGGGGGATGTGCATCTTGAGCCTGGCCTGCTCACTTAACAATGCATCAAGGTTCCCAGTAACGTGCAAGCATCCCCAGTTAAAGCCACTGGAAGCATGCCTCCTTCTGACCTTGAGGTGGGAGAGATTTAAATTATCAGCAGTCATGAGCAGGATGAACAGTCAAATGGATTAGCCCTCAGAGAATCTCAGTGGCACACACGCTGACAGCTTTCTTTCGGTTTATTTCAATAGGAATGGAAGGGCGTTGTTTGCTTGTTTCTTGACCTTTTAAAGTTTTTAAAATCCTATTGGCCCGCATTTTAGATTTAATTCAGGACATAGTGGGAAGGTTTAAGAGCGATGAATCTCGCTAAATCTACACAAACAGGACTGTGAACAATGATTCGTTATATAAAGCCAGGCATTTTTTATGCTAGTGTTAAACGCGACGGTGGGATTTTTTAAAAATATGTATGGAAATTATTATTAATTGATATGTGACGTCCTTCATAACTAACCCAAGGTTTTTTTTTTTTGTTAAAAGGGGAAGTGTAAAACAGCGGTCCAATCAACGAGCCAGTTGGCAATATTCCAAAAATAAAAAAAGAAGCAATACATTTTTAAAGGACATTTAGCACGTGACTAGTACTAACAAATCAGAAATTGTTGCACAAAGATGTTGACTCTAATCGCAACTGTTTGATATATATATATATATATATATATATATATATATATATATATATATATATATATATATATATATATATATATATATATATATATATATATATAATGTAATCTGCTTTGGAAAACAATATGATGCATAATGTGACAGCCCAATGCTAAATAAATAATGTCAATATGGGTATCCCGTATGTAATATCTCCACTCTATTACCAAGTGTCTCTTTTTTATAGCAGCAGTACTGTACCAACTCGTCCTTTACATGTCTTAGAAAAAACATTTACGTCGGAGGCCAAAAAAAACGAGGACCAGTCAGAGCGTCACTTCCCCTTTAATTAATGCCAATGTCAATGCTTGTTCGCTCCTCTCTGGCAGCGCAGACTCTGCATCTAGCTCCCAGCGTTTGAGCAGTAGCGCTAGGAGGAGCAGAAACTCCTTCTAATCTACCCGACGGACCTTAACGAAGTGAATGCATGTCAAACCGGTGGCACGACGGATGCCGGTTAAACCGCACCGCACGTGATGTTATTGATATTTTTTAATTAACCGAATTATTGCATTGTTCAGGTTGCAGAATTGTGTGTGCTGCATGCTGTTTTGCCTTGGTAGAGAAACAATGACCAATGCGAGGTGCGGGACCTAAAGACTGATTTGAAATATGTTTACATCTGTATTTAACAACATGCGGGAAGACATATAAATAATCTCGAGACGTCATTACATCGCCGTGTTTCCAAATCGGTGAACAGCTTTGACTGTGAAGAAAGAAGCAATGGAAGCTACAAGCACACACCGATATCTAGGATAACACAGTGAGCTCCCTTTTCAAATATTACTGTTGACGCGCAGGCTTTCCGTACCGCAGAAAATGATCTTGATGATGATGAGAAGGGGGTTAAGGAGGCTGGTGCATTTGATGCTGTTTTGCCCACTGTCAAAAAGATTGCAGGTAAGCATTGCACAACTGTAAATATTATAGTATCCAAACTAGCAGTCGCAGTCAGGCAAATATAGTACAACTTATAGCACCCATGAGTGTACAAAAAATCTTTTTGGTTCGACTCCAAAATGCAGTGCTTCCAGGGCGCTAGGCAACTGTCTGGTACGCAGCTAGTGGGCGTTTATTTCAGTACATTTGTAGGGGTATCCAAAATATTGGTATTAAGTATTCATATTGGGCTCTTATAATAGTGCAAAACTTTTGAAACACGCAATTAATTTTATTGTTATTATGTATTTAATAAGAAATTCATAACCTTCAACGTGCTTGGTAGGTCTGTTGAATCAGTTAGATAAAATATCGCATGCCTGGTTTCTATTTACTAAACAACAACAACAAAAAAAAACTGCATAAGCAGTTTTGGAGATGCTGACTTGATTACCTCCCTAAGGCCAGAAGTCACCACCCATAACTAGTTTCTGAGGCACGTCGCTCAGTAACTTATGCTGTATGAAGCGCCGTTTCAGACTAGTGTGTTAAGGGTCATATTTCCGCACGCAAGGAATCAAGTTGCGGAGGAAGGGGGGGGGGGCAAAGTGTCATGTTTGGCGAGGGAAGGGGGTGCAAGGGGTCATGGTTGGCAAGGGGTCATGGTTGGCAAGGGAGGGGGGTGCAAGGGGTCATGGTTAGCGAGGGAAGGGGGTGCAAAGGGTCATGGTTGGCGAGGTAGGTGGTGCAAGGGGTCATGGTTGGCGATGGAGGGGGGTGCAAAGGGTCATGGTTGGCGAAGGAGGGGGGCGGAAAGGGTCATGGTTGTCCAGGTAGGGGTCTGGTTATGCTGCGCGAGGGGTCATGTTGCGGCACAAATTATTGTGGGGATATATAGAGCTCGGGAGAAATGTTTCTATTAAGTCGATGGAGCTGTGTCTCATTTGGCTGATTTTCGCCATGTTAAAAATAAAATGCATCAAACTTTTTAAGTTTCATTTTTGCCGAAGGTTTCTTGAAGGAAACGGCAGCATTGACAATTGATGACTACAAAATTATGAAAAAAAATTATTTTCTGAGCACAGTCCCGTATTGTGACACATGCGCAGAAATACAGCATTGGATATTATCCACCTGCCATTAATTCAAGCCTTCCCCTGCCTAAACACTGCCAGCCATTCCATTCTGGGCTTCCCTTAGCTGGTCCTCAGTATTCAGAACACAACTCATTTCACTTATGACCCGAGTCTGGTTCAAACACTGAAGCATGCCACACAAGACACTGTCAAGTTTATTATAAAAATAGAAAACTACAATGTACTAAAAGCAGCTCTTCCTGAATCTGGGTTGTGTGTGTTTTCTTACAGAGTCGCATCCCTGCTATCAAAGTGAAATATCTTTTCCTGGCTTGGCTGGGGATTTTGGTTGGGAGCTGGGCTATTTATATGCATTATTCATCCTACTCGGAGCTCTGCAGGGGTCGTGTCTGTCAGATGATTATCGTAAGTGCTCCTGCCCGTTGAAGCCCTTCTCCCTCCCTCCCTCCCCTCTCGGCATGGCACAGGGGCTCCATACAGCGTGCTCTACCCCATCCTGGCCCACAGTTTGATATTTCTCAATCAAACAGTGTTTTTAAAGCAGCTTGCCATCTACTGACATACACCATTTGTTTACTGCATGGGTCACTTGGAACGGCTGCGTGCACTTTTTCTATCTCCATTCTGCTCTGTGCAACAGGTCCTTAACATGTAATAGGCCTCCCTCTGAAATAAGATAATTCATGTAGAGAAAAGAAAAAATAAGGGGGTAGAAGATAGGAGTGATTTAAACATCTGCAGTGGGATTTTGCATAAAATATTTATTACCAAAACCGTGGAACATAAATCTTGCTTAGGTAGATGTTTTTTTTTTTAATATGTGGGTCACAGCCATCGACAGTACACCTTTAAAAACCTATTAAATCTTGCAGCAGTAGGACGACAGTGGTATTTGTCTTCCTAATGGTCATTATATCATGACAAATGTTATGACGTGATTTCTCTGCCTCATTCGTTTCTGATTACCGGTTTAACCCTGGCCTTGTGCTGCAGCTACTGGCCTTGTTGTTATGAGCTAGACTCATGTTACAGCTCCTTAATGGTACGATACAAGAGTGCTGAAAAAGGCTTTAACTATTTCTAAATAATTATTTTGCTACAAAAGGAACTTAAAATAATCCTGCATTTCCATTAGTTACATAGCTGAAATGTAAAGTTTTGAAAGATACATAGTAAACATGTATTTTTATTTTAAAACTTGATGTCTGATACTGCACTAGGTTTAAAAAAAAAAAACTCTCTGTTTGCAAGCCATGCTTTCAGATAGTGTTGCGCTTCCTTGGTCCAGTGACATGCTTTCACTGTTAATATGCTTGGATTCAGAAAACTGGCCAAGGTGAAGCGCAAGTGTACCCGATTTCCTGTGAGAAATGCATGGAACCTGAGAGCTTTCTTTAATCTAATGTAGTTTTAGTTATATTTTATTTTGTATTAAATCCATTTATTAATCATCAAGTGTAACTGGGACAGTTCAATTTATTACAGCTATTAGTTTACTTATAAATATATGTAAACCAAGAATCCCTACGGAGTGTTTCTGTAGAGTAATACACTAATAATATAGACACCCTCAAATTTCCATAAGAGATGCAAAAATATCATATTCATCTCAAATTAGCTCTTTGAACCAAACGCTGCCTTGGCTCAAAAGAGTAACATTAGCACTTCAATTCTAACATGCCAGCTGTACAGTGGAAGGGTTCCATTTACTGGGTAATGGAGACAATGCATCTTAATCCCAGCTTCAGATGCTTCAGACACTGAAATTGCTAGTAATTTGCTATTGCTACAGCTGTCAGTTTCGGTTTGGTTCGCTCAAATGTGAAAACCTTCACCGAAAAATATTCAGTTGTCGATATAAGAAAATAACATATAAGCTTGAATATAAGAAAATGCAGTTGTGTCAATTTGGACCAATTGAAAATAACTGGAGAGAGATGTCCAACTTTCACAGAATGGAAACAGCTAATGCTCCACCAGACAGATACAGGGAAATTAAACAACTCGCTTAAATTGCGGGGCCCGTTTTTAAATACATTTTAAATTACTTAAAAATTGCTAAATAGGTGGCCACTGATTTCAAGGAGTTTATAGTATCAATGAGGTTAACTCAAAATGTACACTTTGCTTAGTCTCCCTGGCAACAGCAGCAGTGACAGGGTGACTCTGAATACCCTGCAGAGAAGGGAGGGAAAACAAATTGCCCAGGCCTTGTGAAGAGTACTGGCTAAGGCTCAAGTGCCCTTTCCTTATTGGCTGCCTGCCTGCCTTTGGGTAATGGCGGGGGGGATTGACTCTCAAAGTCAAGACGCCACAAACCCAGAAAAAGCATGTTGCCTTGGCAACCCCGCGATTCATTGAAAGAAGTCACATAGCAAATAAGGCCTGTCTTTGGAACTCGTTTTTTAAGACTTTTCTATTGAAAGTATCAGAATCTGGAGATGCACTGTATGGAAGAACCCATCTTTCTGTCAAGTGTTTTTACATGTCTGGTGTTGTATTTACAGCTGTGGTTGGGACGTAATATTTTCCTTTTCTTTTCTTTTTCTAACTTGGCTTTTGTTATTCTGTCTGCTTACTCTGTCCTCGCTCATTGTCGCAGTACAGTACTGGCAGGGTTTCAGATTCAGAGTCTCAAAGGGCTCGTACAGCCAGAGGTGTCTGTCTTCTCTTCAGCACAGAACAAAATTGAGCGACTGCACAAAACTGCATGTGGTGAATTCTGAATCAAATACAGTAACTTTATTATGTAGTAGAACCCCATGTACTTGCTGTGTAAGTCTACGGTGGGAAATGTCCACAGTACCAGTAACCATTTGCTGTAACCATTCACATCATATTGCTTAGCAATTCTTAGTAGTGGAATAAATATCCTAGTAGTCTTGTACTAATGTCTTTTAGAAGCATTTGTGTACAACAAATAGATCTGCACAAAAGCCTTTAACCCTTTTAAAGTGAGATTCCCTGTCACTTGGTTTTCTGTTTTAGCTAAGGTAAAATGTAAGATATTCTGATTTTTAAGAAATACATGAATAAAACTGACAAATGTAGTGACTAGAAGTCTTCATATCAAGTTATTTGGTACATAATGTAATTATGCTTGCCTTAATACAGTGTTATATTAAAGCTGAAGTCTAAATCTGCAGGCTTTTTGTTGTCTGAATAA
Organism: Polyodon spathula; assembly: GCF_017654505.1. Taxonomy (NCBI): domain Eukaryota; kingdom Metazoa; phylum Chordata; class Actinopteri; order Acipenseriformes; family Polyodontidae; genus Polyodon; species Polyodon spathula. The sequence goes on along the minus strand of NW_024472928.1, from coordinate 3,176 downwards.
TGTCTGTTTCCACTGTATATAAAATACAAATGTAGGGAAAGTGTGATATATGTTTTTAAAAATAACGCACGTACCTTTTTCAGTGTGTTTCCAGCTAATAAATTGAATTGTTCTGTGAGAACTCTGTATATTTTCTAATGCCTGTCTGCTGTCTGCCTTGTTTCAGTGCGATCACTACAGAAGGGGGATTATCTCTGGCTCCTCCTGCAGAGATCTGTGTGAGGAAAATAAGCTTGTGTTCCAGCACTGCTTGTCCTCCACACCCACTTACCAGGTACACACTGCCACGCTGTATACTAACTGCACTGCCACGGGAATGAACTCCCATTGCATAGCAGTTTGCTCCATATCTGGAATGGCTCAAACTGCTATGCATTTACAGTAGCTGTTCTTGCTGAAGATAAACTAGGCATGGCCTCAATGAAAGAGTACTAAACTAAAATGTAATAATTGCTTAACTGTGTTGCTAGAACCCTGATCCGTGTTTAGTTAGAAGGTTACAGGAAGGTTGATTACTGTAAAAGCAATTCACTTTTTGAAATGAATTTAGTAGATGACGTTTAGGAAAAATCTTGGTTGGATATACACAGATTAACCCACTGAGTACCAAATAATATTTTCTTGGAAAAAAATCAGAACACAATTTATCTTTATGTGATTTAGATACATTTAGACTTAACCTTTGTGGTTAATAAAATTAGAGGATGTTATCATGACAATGTAGTTAAAGAGAAAGTGAAAATGGTAGATGCCAGTTATAAATGCTCTGAAAATGTACAGAGTAGCCTGTCCTCAAATGAGGACAATGGCACTTAATGGGTTAACCAAGGCTTTTATTAGCTGGTTGTGAGGACCACAGACAACAAATCTACAAATGTACCTCCACTGTCCATAATAACAACAACCTTGGACTTATATAGCGTCTTTCACAGCCAAAACCACCCAGAAGTACTTTACAAAAGAAACATTCCATGCTATGGTGGTCCATAGTGTGGTGGTCCATTGCGGATTGGTGTACGAGATGTCTAGTAGAGGAGGACTAAGGGCTGGGATTGACTGTGTGTATGGGTCGGCCTGTTGCTTGACCTTAGCCCTGCTCATTTTGAATTGCCCTGCAGGTGTACAGCGGTACCTGGAAGAACAAGGAAGTGATGATCAAGTGTGGGATCGAGGAGCCTCCGAGGGGGGACGGCAGCCCTGACTCTGTGCCCAGGAGGGAGCTGACGCTCTTCGATAAGCCCACCAGAGGGACCTCCATGGACGAGTTTCGGGAGATGCTGCTCAGCTTCTTGAGAGTCAGTGTTCCAGCCGAGGGGTTAGAGGAATGTCTAGAGAGTCTCCTTACATTGAGGCTCAGTGGGCCATACTGTCCACTTGATTATACTCACCCCACTTCTTAAAAAATTCTGGTCTGTCTAACTGCCCACTTATTTCACTACCTTCCATAAAACCCCCAGAAACAGGCCGTTATCCTGTTAGCAGTAAAAAGCATATTAATTAATGCTCACCAATCAAGAAAAAAGAGAGTACAGCCCTTGCCATTGTACTAGCAATACAAATTACGTTGTATTGATTTCTGTTGTCTCTATACTGTGCAAATAAAACTCGAAAGCAATGTATACTACTAGTGCATTGGCAGTGCTTGACTTCTCCTTTTCACTCATGAATAATACAGTTGAAGACCCTGCACAGGACAATAAGATGGATGTGCCCTCCTGTGCAAATACCACCGCACACCACATTTCAATTTATAATTGCTTTTGACTAGGGCATGCAAGTGCATTTAATTACCAGGGATCTCTTGTTCCTCCAGTCCAATCTGGGCGAGCAGCCCTCCCTGGGGAGCCTGGTGGGTCGGATTATCTCCCTGGCGGACGTTAATCAGGACGGCAAGGTGTCTCTGGCCGAGGCAAAGTCTGTGTGGGCGCTGCTGCAGGTCAACGAGTTCCTGCTCATGGTAGCTCTTCACGAGAAGGAGCACACCCCCAAGCTGCTGGGCTTCTGTGGTGACCTGTACGTGACAGAACGGGTCGTCCACACCTCGCTGTACCGCTTGGAGGTCCCCCGCTACCTGCAGCCCCTGGTCCCCTCTGCCCTGCACTCCAGCGCCAACAGGTGGCTGGCACCAGCCTGGCCCCGACGGGCTAAGATCACCATTGGGCTGCTGGAATTCGTGGAGGAGATCTTCCATGGCTCCTACGGCAGCTTCTACATCTGCGATGCCAGCCTCCGCCACGTAGGCTACAACAGCAAATACGACTGCAAGATGACGGACCTTCGGAGCGTGGCCACCGAGATGTCCGTCCGGGGGTTCCTCAAGAACCGCCGCTGTGAGCACAACAGTGACTGCACCTATGGGAAGGACTGCACGGCCACCTGTGACAAGCTGGTCAAGCAGTGCAACGGAGAGGTGGTGCAGCCCAACCTGGCCAAGGTGTGCCACCTCCTGCAGGGATACCTGCTCTTCGGGGCCCCGCCTGAGATCAAGGAGGATCTGCAGAAGCAGCTGCGGACTTGCGTCACCTTGAGTGGCCTGGCCAGCCAGATGGAGGTCCACCATTCCCTGGTGCTCAACAACCTAAAAACCTTGCTGTGGAAGCAGATCTCCAACACTAAGTATTCCTGAAACGTGCTCATGTCTTTCTGGATGCGAGGACCCTTTAACCAAGATATGCCTGAATTGTAATTCCAAGTGAGCTAAATGTAAGACAAGCGGCATATCTGGGTTTAATGGAGGGAATGTTTGTATATGCCTCCAGTATCTAGACACTGGTTTCTACTCGTTTCAACTCATCTGCGGAACCACTACTCCCTTCCAGGATACCAGAGTTAAAAAAACATAGGGGCAGGGAGATCAATGGATTACTTCACTGGTCATGAGTTTATGATCAGACTTGACTGGACCTTGTTGCCAGCCTAGGGTGGACGAAGCCCTTAAGGTCTAAATATTTCTAGAAACTTACAAACTGTACTTATCTAGTCAAAAAAATGTGTAAATCTTTCCATTCATTAGACTTTTTGAGGTTCAGTTCTGCTGACATTTTAAGTCCTTGGATGAGAGGGTGGCATTTTATTTATTTTAGTCATGCTTGTTTTCAAGCACTATGAATTTTGTGAAATTATTGCAACACTGAAGCCACTTGAGTGGCCAGCTGCAGTGAACGCAAGTCAGTGAA
>NW_024472927.1:0-25000 GCF_017654505.1 Polyodon spathula | reverse complement strand
AGCAGAGTAGTTTGTTAGATACAATGCAGTATTCCACACCTCTTTCCATTGTAACACAGCTCAATGTTTTTTCATTAAAAAAAAAAACAAAAAAAAATGGAATATATTCAAAAAATAAACTGTGTATTTGTGAGTGTGCATATGGTTTGTGTGTATGCATGTACTGTATGTTATTCTTGGCTAATCAATTCAAGCTCAGTCTGCAGCTAGCATGAAAGGGGATGCTAATGAAAAGGGGAACACATTATCCTCCTCTTGGGAGACAGTGGAGGTGGTCCTACATACATCTCAGGCTATCTGGACGTGTCTCTGTCACACTTGCATTTATTAATATATCTGGGGATTCTCTGGTCAGATTTTTATTCTATACTGTTGATGCGTCAGTTTGCTGATTTATGTAGTGTATGGATAAAAGTAAGAATCGCAAGTACATGTACTGTTATGTATAGATTCAGAACATGCTTATCACTTGATTCTTTAATATTGAAGTACTAAAATGTGTCCAAGTACAATAGCTGTGTTGGAGGTCATGATTCCCATTCAGTACCATATCCCTGAAGATCTATTATATCTAGTATTGCTGTTGAGAAACACAAATTTAAACATCAGAACTGTAAAGGTTTTTAAAATGTCATTTTTAAGAACAGCTTTCATGTGATCATATTCTAAAGCACATTTCCAAGACCTTCCAAGTGGTTCACACTAATTAGACTATTTTAATGATGCAGTGAAATGCCTGTAATTGTCTGGCTTATTAAATCAACCTCGCACCAAGCTACCTGGTTGATCATATACTGCAACAGTAACTCCAGATGGTGTATGTGCCTTTGGCATATTGGGTTTGAATGGTTCAATGGTTCATTTTTAAAAAACACCCTCCAGCTATGTTTATCTCTTCCCTCCCCCATCTTAGCCCTTACCCCAGAGAATGAAAGGTTAGGGAAGTTAGGCTATTCAGAATGAGAAGTTATGACTATAGATTAGACCTCTTAATGTAAGAAATAGAAGTGAACATATAAAATCAGCTTCAATAGATATTTCACAAGAATAAAAAGATTGTTTCAATAGCTAGACTTTGCTTGCTCCACTAATCTTCTGCTTATAGTACAGACATACAGTGCACTTTTTATACAGTGATGCACCAAGTGTCAAACAAGGACAAGCAACGGAAAACTGTACAAACATGCTACATTGAGTTTCTAAATATTAATTAGACCTTTGCTGCATTCTCTTCAGACATTTCAGAAAGAAAAAAAAAAGTGTATCTACACAGCATTCATTGGGTCACTGAGTAATTTAATCTTCAATTCATACACTGTGAATACAATGTACTTTTGGGCAAGTAAAAATCAACATTACTGTGAATAAATACTGCACAATTGCTACACATTACATTTAAATAATGCATACTACCCACCCCTTCCAAAATAATGCATACTAACCCCCCATTACACAGCTTATCTGGTGAACTGTGTAGACATATTGTACATCAATGCTTGATGTGCTTTTGGGATCCATGCTGTTCTGAGAATTGAACAAAAACACACAATGCAGCTGTAACTATTCAGTTTTATTTCAAGTTGCCACAGAATCATACAAAAGCAGTGTTTGTGTAACTAATGACCATGTTACTACGTGGCTTCTTGGGAACAAAACCAAAAGGTTATGGACCAGAAGTCTCGGAACATCTTCAAACTGAACTGGATACTGCACTCCAGCTGTAGAAAACAAGCAGCAAAAGATGAAGGGATTGCTTCAAAGCAGGTTTACAAGATGCTACTGGAGAACTTCCTTGGCAGGATTATAGGTCAGGAAACAGGATACAGCTTCACTCCATCTACAAAACAATAGACTTCATTAGAACCTAGGTGGAAGCCATTTATAAACATGTGCAGCGTCCAGCTCAAAGAATGTTAGTATAGTACAATACGCTCCCAGAGCTGCAATCTGATAAGCCATCTTTCTGCCTACCAGGTTAAATATGGAACCCACCTCATTTACACTGCAATGGTCTGCTGCAGTTATCATGGGAACAAACCATGTCTTCAAAGAAAAGTACTGAATATGCATTTAACCAGTAACAGCATGCAGGTATCCAATTCTAGACAAGCACAAGAGCAAATGCAATGTAGAAAATATGACCAGTACACATTTTAAACCCTCATGATACTAGTTGCAGATTACACAACATTTAGGTGCTTTGTCCACGTGCATCTGCTCCTAGCCAGGAGCCAATAGGATGTCGGCAAACTCTGGACACAGCAAGTTTGTGAATTTCAACTGCACTGTAATTTGTCAAAGACAAACAACTGCACAGTTACAGCTTCATCTTCAGAAGGCAGCCGCTGAGCTGTGCAGCCCTGCTCTAGTCTGTGAATGACATCTTTACCCTCCTATTAATGTACTCTACCAGTCATTTAAAAGTATTCTGTGTGATGGGAGGCTTCACATGCTATTCTTGCCTCATTCTCTGAAAGTAGATTCCATGCCAACTTTTCAGCTCATAAAATGCAGGCAAAGTGTAGATGGGTTATTAATAAGCACTTAATTACCCCTTAATTTTCTGTAAAGTGGATAGGCAATAATGCAGATTTATTTTTGCATTTACTGTGCATGTTAACTAGAACTAGGTCCCACTTTTAGAAAGGACCATGAAAAGAGGAATTTTGGAACAGGATTCCAAATGTTGGGCACAAAGTTAGCAAGTCTATCCATTGCGGATTAAATAAAATAAGCCACCAGGAAGAGTTGTGTCTGACGCTCTGTAAAAAGATCACTGTAGTTATGAAACTATAGCTCATGTCAGGCTATTAAATCTTTCTGAGCACCCACCTAATCAGGATGCAAAGTGTAGCTGTAGCCAGATTCCTGTTTGCCACCTAGTGGCACAAACACGACACCTGCAGTCGCGCTGCAATGCCTGTAGAGGCGGGAACAAACAAAAGCCCTGCAGCCAGCATACAACCCTCAAGAACTATTAGGTTAGCCATGTGGGATTCTGCAAGACAAGACTACCCAATACAAGGAGGCAACCTACCTTTATTTTCATAAAATCCTCAGGCTTCCCCCAGATTGAGTATTGCACATCTCCATCAATCCAACAGTCACTATTTCAAAAAAATAAAAGGGTTACATTACATATTTTAGCAATTTATATAGCTGGTTTCAAAAGACCCTGGATAGCACTTTAGGGAAGGTAGCCCTAGATTAGTGCTACTACTTTGGATCTGTGAAACTAGCCATTAAATTTTATAAACTAGAAGTGTGGAAAAGACACCTTGTCTACACTGCACTAGGAGGCTGTACTACTCAGGGACAGGCAACTGTGACTAGAACAAGAGGGCTTCCCTCCAACCACATTCTTTATTAAACTGAGCCAGCTACACCTATATCTAGACCCCAAAGGGAGTTGAATTACTTTATACCAGTTACACCTGGTGTAGAACAGCCCCCAAGGACCAGCTACCCAATGCCTGCTCCATCAGGAACTGGACCTTGCACCATCATGTTGATTTTCTCACATTAGTGTTCTGTACACTGCATTGTCACACGCATTACTCTTACAATAAAATGCAAAACAGCAAAGTCAGCTTGCTACAAATCAGAAGCACTGAATCTACCGTACTTCTTACATAGCTCTCAGGGGTCAGCCATGCCTAGAACGTGAAACATTTATTCAATCAAGTTAACTCAAGTGTTTATTGTGAAAAATTAGAAGTTGGCCATCTAGTCTAGAGCCATAAAAACTTGACCCTAAATCTTGAGTTATCCTAAATTTGCTACCATTTAGAAGCAACACAAGCTTACCTTTGCACTACAGGAGTCCCTGCATCATATTTCTTACCAAGAAACACTGCGTTTGGAAAGTTTAGGGTATCAGCCCCTATAAAAGAAAGAAAGTCAGGGGGTTGAAGGCGAATTAAAAGTAAAAGCTTTAATTTCATTGTATTTACATCTTGTCAGGCTAATAATCATCCAGAGCACCCACTTTGTCTGGGCACTGAATGTAGACAAAGCCTTATTCCTCTCTGCCACCTGCTGACACAAACACGACACCTGCAGTCGTGCAGCAACGCCTATAGGGGCAGGATCACAAAAAACTAATTCAATTAGGTTTAAGAATCTTGGTATACACAGCAGGGACATTCATACTGGTGTTTCACATTCAGCAGCCCACAGGTCCCTTACTGTTTAACCTTGATAGTGTAGACTATTTTCACATCAACACCTCTGATGCACATTTATCCTGCTGCAGGATATCAACTGCCAAGGGGTGAATCTCCAGCTCAACACAGCCTACAAGCTAAACAAAACCTCTTAATTGGATTTTACTATTTTTGGTACTGGCATCTAGAACAGGCAGTGTATCCACTCAAATTAATATTGCATTTAAAAAGTAACTAGGGACTAAGGGCAGATCTGTCCCAAGGTTACCTGTGCTCTGCAGGGTTTGAACGTCATGTTTCAGGGTGCATGCTGGTCAAGGAGTTCAGTCACCTTGCCTACTGAAAAAAACAAAGCAAAATATTAAGTACATGGAAAAGGACTCATGTATGCTTAACAGCATTAACATGGGATGCAAGTGTCAGGCCAGTAATCATTCTGAGCGCCCACTTGGTCAGGACACAGACTGTAGATAGCCTTGTTCTTGTACGCCACCTAATGACACAAACACAACACCTGTAGTTGCACTGCAACGCCTGTAGGGGCAGGTTCTGCTCAAAGCAGAGCACTTTTGTAACATGCGTGTTAGAATGCAGACCACTAGTCTGCAGTCACAGTATGATGTATAAAAAAAATGCAACAGTGAGGTATGCAAGTATCGATGAACAGGTATATAACTACATCATGCAAAAACAGCTAAATACACAAAAATCCTGACAACGCAGTACCGAGTCTATTACTCAACTTCATTGATTTCATAGCTTTACATATATAGTGCTCAGCTGCTGACATAGGCTCACACAGCTCAGTTATTGCAGAGTCAGGTCATTAATCATTCTGAGCAGCCACTTTGTCAGTACACAGAGCCTCTAGGGGAGGGACCCAATCCTACAACTACAATCATGCCCATAGGGTAGACACTTGAAGCTAGATCACCCAAATACTGACAGTGTGTAGGGCATGCAGAAGGACGATGGCATATTGCCTGAAGGATGCATTTGAGCAATAGAGCCAAAATTATTACTATTGCAAACACCTCTCCAAACTCAGGCCAAGGTTACCTGTGTAGAGGACTTTCAACCCCATTCATGACCAGGAAAAACACTGCTGATTGATGGTTTCAGCTCCCTTTCCTACAAATGAGAAACAGCAGGGGGGGGGGGTTAAAAGTAGTTTCCATCACTGACATGGTAAGCCTATTCAAGTTACACAATGTGCAACACTATTTTCAGACATCTGAAGGGAAATTGAAAATGGATAAATTAATTTGTTTGTGTTGTCAGGCTAGTAATCATCCAGAGCGCCCACTTTGTCAGGGCACTGAACGTAGACAAAGCCTTATTCCTCTCTGCCACCTGCTGACACAAACACGACACCTGCAGTCGCGCAGCAACGCCTACAGGGGCAGAACTGATCTCCTCGAACATATTTGTAGGAGTCTGTGACGATTAACTAGTGCACTACCGTTCCTCAATCTCGGACTACAATAAAATTGAGTCTAAAAATAGTATATCTTGGTTCAATCCGAATGGTGTATAGTAGACTAGGAGTCTCGATAGTGCAGAAGGCTCCACCTTTTCAATGACAGTAACAGAACCAACATTGAACACAGACCCTGATTTGATTACACAGTAGATTCACTTCTGAATATTTACACTAAAATGGTTAAAATACAATAGTTGTTTTACTACATCGTACTGTCACCGTACAACTGAAGATTTGCAAATTTAGAGCGCGATCTGGCATCTGTCAATGGTACTGCAAGTACATTACTGTACACGCAACCCCCTCTACAGCACCACAAAAGGAGTGTTTCAGACTCTGAATGCTCACTGTAAAGCAGGTAGACTTCTCAATATTGCACTAAACACGTAGACACACTAAAAAGGCAGTCCGCAGATATAGCAGAAGTAATTTCGATAGTTTATAGTAATATTTAAGACCATCCTAACCTCTGTCCACGAGGCTTTTTTTTTCTTCTTTTTTTTATAAACACATTACGGTACTCCAAGTTTATACACGTCAAAAGAAACTTTGCATATCAAGATCACGCTAGTCTGCATGAGTGTGTTATGATAAGTTTGCAAAGTATAACACGAGGAACTAAGGCCAGACACCGCCTGGAAATCGTGCTGCGTAAATCACTCCAATAACAGGTTAAAATAATAAAGTACAATGCAACATTACAGAGTGCAACCAAAAAAATAGTAACCGTTTAGTTTCCCATAGTTTTTCATACAATGTTTACAACCTAAATAACCAGTTTTGTTTTTACGTAGACGACACGGGCACCTTACACACCTCCATCTCACTCCGTGGCGCCCACAATCAAGAGGAAGAAACGAGCTTGCGCTAGCGTTTTTATAGGCTGTGTTACGGCACCCTTAGTAGGACAATCTGTATTTGACACTGAACGCGCAACACGACGTCTTTTCAATGAACGTGAGAACTAAATGGGGACCCTCTTCTGCGTTTAGTTTTTCAAAACTGTTAACAGTAATATAACATTTAAAATCAGATGAAACTGACAGGTTGTACCTATGAATAATAATAATAATAATAATAATAATAATAATAATAATAATAATAAAATATAGTTAATTAAGTTTTTGGTGGTCTTGGATTTAAAAAAAAAATCTGCTTGTGAGTCTCAGGATTTTACCAAGTTTCATATGAATGTATTTTATTTTATAACTGCTCTTATTTGTAATGTGATATTGTGCAAGGTTATACTTTGTAACAACTGCAAATCACCCTGGATAAGGGGTCTGCTAAGAAATTAATTTTAAAAATGAGTGTGATGGCATATAGAATACATCATATGGGAGGAGATAAGCAGGGGTACTTTGGGGTAGAATTGTATGACTATTCTGGCTTTGTGTGTATTAGTTACTAGTAACTTTTCTGTGCCTATGCAGCAGTCAGCAGCTTAAGCAAGTACAGTATGATCTGCCAGTTTGAAATGTGCATGAAAAAGACATGACCTTTATTTTACTTAAATATGTTTGCTGTAATAAAAATGCATCTCTCTTTTGGTACAGGGATCCCTTTATATACAGTATTTCTCTGACACTGAACTCCACTGGGCAGTATACAAAACACATGTATAAAATCCTTTAATATTTTTTTTTGTTAACAATAATGCATATAGAAATGCATACAAACAGAACATGAAACTCTGAAGGTTAGGATCCAACACTAGTTTCACTAATCGGGGACTGACAGAAAGCAGTGGACATACTTCGCTTGATAGGACATTGAATATATAAGTGAACAAAATATAAGCAGAAAACTAGTTTCAAAGTTTAGACAACCCTGAAGAGAACCAAAAACTGATGCCATCAGTGACTTGCTCTTAATTTAGTTGAGTTGGGGTAGGGCAGGTTTATTTCTTATTCATCAGGTTTCTGCTGACAACCAACAGTGGTTTGTACTGAGCTACTTTGCTCTAAATCAACAGTGCTCAAATTGTGATACAGATATGCATATCTTCCACAGCCTTACCGAAATGAAGCATTTTCATACTCTACACATCAGTGCTTACTATAGGGGGTTAGTTGACAAATATGCAATAAGAATGCATGCCAGCAAACTAATAAGGCACAGTGATATTTATCCATGACCATGATGCTTGTAGGCAGACCATGCCTGAACACTTTGCATAACCAGGTTTTCTGGAAACTCTTGAAAACCACACACAGATGCTCATCAAAAACAGTTTTGTGCATTTATTTGTTATAGATGAATAAGTAGTAATAGTAAAGCTTAAGGCTCCCAATACTATTCCTGGGGGAACGTCCAACAATCCAGGTTTTGGTTTCAATAAGGTGCACACGATGAGAACTCCATGCTATCTCACTGGCTGATTTCAAAGATTCTAATTAGCATTAATCTCGGACTACCTTACCTAAACTAATATTTGATAGTCCAATATAATTGCTAGATTACAATGCCCTTACTTTCAGCTAAAATCAATCTAAAGTTTTCTACGCTCACAGGAAAGTAATATGTATTTTTTTTTAAAAAAAAAAAAAAAAAAAAAAAAAAAAAAACTACTTGGATCCTGATTGAAACAAAAACCTGAAGAGCAAGTAGTGCCCAAGGACTGGAGTTGGTAACCACAGCCATCTGTTCACTCCCAAGGAACCCCATTAAAACATGAGTCCTAGTTATAATCAATCATTCTGGCTCTTCAAGCCGTACAGGATTTCCATTTGCCTTCTCTTGTCCTTGGCTCTGTTGATGGTCATTCTGAACAGCTTGCAGTAGAGTTCCACAGCTGGGGCCGAGTCGTCATTCCCCGGGACTGGGTAGGTGAGGAGGCTGGGGTTACAGTTCGAGTCCACGATGCCCACTGTGGGGATGTTCATCTTGGCTGCATCCCGGACAGCCACATGCTGCTGGAAGACATTGTTGAGGGTGCTGAGAAAGACGATGAGGTCCGGCAGTCGCACGCCCTTACCATACTGGACATTAGCGTTGGTCAACAGGCCGCCCTGCCAGTAGCGGCAGTGGGCGTACTCCCCGCAGTCTCTGGCCATGCTCTCGATCAGGTGGGTGAACTGACGGTTGCGGCTGACAAACAGGATGATGCCATGGCGGTACGCCACATGAGCAGTGAAGTTGAGAGCCTGCTGCAGGTGCTCCATCGTCTGGTCCAGATCAAGGATGTCCTGTTCCAAACGGCAGCCAAACAGATACTGCTCCATCAGCCTGCAAAGATAATAACACTCTGAAAGTTCTGCTTTGCTGCATGGGCTGAACAAAGTCTGCAAATCTCCTTTACAATCCTTTGGATCACAGAGTGACGAGGGAGGGAGGGGAGGGTGTCCTTCTCATTTTTGGAGAATGTGTGCACACATGTGGCTAAACTACAGAAGACATCAATATATTATAGAAAATTACAGTTCCACAATATGGGCTTATGATACACTGTGCTCTTCATAGCGTGTATATTACAGCAGAGGATTTTCATACAGATGTATTAGGGTGCAATACAAAAGGCTTTTCACTTTGCAGGATTGATGACTGAATGTGCACTTCTTACCTGTGTCTGCAGCCTCTCTTGTGCCCCAGGTGCACTCTGGCATCAAAAAGATCCTTCAAAGAGAACAGCTCAGACAGATGGAAGAAGTCAGGGTGTTTGAGAGGCTCTGTTAAAATCTGGTCACTGCCAACTGCATGAAAAGAACCATATAAAAATCATTTCATTTGAAATCTGTGTGTCATTCCATGTTTGACATTTTTAGACAAAGGGTGTGTTGGTTTGTCTGGCATAACAATCAATGCAATAAACCAAGGCGATGCCACAACTAGGTATCAGTATTTACGTTCAAAACAGGGTGAACAGATTTCTATTTACTTTGTGGATGATAAATTCTCTTTACCCGAGTTGTCTGGTTGATGGAGTTCGGTCTGGGCTACTGCAGTTCCATACAGCCGGGTGGTCATGCAGTGAACACCGGGCCACCTAGGAACGGCTGCTCCAAGCCTAGGAAGTGCTAGGATTCATGAAAACAGAGTTATTGGAATTATCTTGATACCGTACATACATTGGAAATAACTGAATCTTTACCTGTGAGGTACAATATATTTTGAATATCTGAAACAATAGTAGGGAACAAAAATGACTCCGTAGAATCTCTCTGTGTGTGTTTCACTTAATTTAAGGACTTAATATAACAGGCCTTTGAAAATAGAATGTAAATGAGCCAAACCCTAACCTGTTCATATTTTTAAAAATAAGCCATATTTATACAAACTCACCTTTCTTCAACAATCCCGCAGCCATGCCTGTCTCTCCTGGAGGTCAAAGTGAAATTTCAACAAACTTTATTTATAAAATCGTACAGAATTAACTACAGCACCACAACGCCCCCTGCTGGTTTTCATAAATACCTATACTTTGAATTAACAAAATCGGTGGATTTCTTCTTTCTGGTCAACTTATTATTATTATTATTATTATTATTATTATTATTATTATTATTATTATTATTATTATTAACAACAGAGTTCAATTTTAGAAACGCCTGAAAATTCAAATAACACTGCTGTCAAGGCTGTGCTAAAGACGTCACCAAGTTTGCGTATCCTAGCAACTGAATGTTTGTTACATTGACACACTATTTAAGGACTACTCGATTGTGTTTTATTTGAGGAAGAATACTAGCTACATAATACAATATTGCTGAATGCGTTTCGTTTTTAGGTCCAGAAAGAATGGCAGAACAAAGTTTAGAAAATGCATCGGCAACAGATCCCGGTGCGAACAAAGAATCGCTTACCAGCGATTTTTACAAAGTGAATCCCAATTTACCCAGAAGATTTGAACACCCGGATTGGTTTAAGGCATACAGGTAGGCTAACCAGAGACAATTCTTGCAGCGTCTACGTGCAAGCAAGTTTTTTTTTGTTTGTGACCCAGTTCATTGATGGTTTGTTTTAACTGTAATGAGAGTAACGAGTTGCTAGCGTTATTTTGTGTGTCGTCATAGAAATACAGGGTTCTATTACCGGGGTTTAAAGTAATTGCTGATTTAGTTCTACACCGCAATGCTGAGACACTCCTATTGTAAAATATACTAACGTTTTGAAACTGAAATCTGTTTCAGAGAACAGCCACCCCATCCACTGTACAGGACCACAAATCAAACATATGGAAGCAAAAAACCAACTGTACACGAAATGCCTGTAAGACGATTCCGTTTGTTTCAACGTGTTGTATGATAAATCTTAATTTGTGTTGTTTGTTGTTGACTTCCACTATAAATGTGAATGCCAAGTATGCTGCATCTACATATGCACACCTTATTAACAAATGCTTATTTCCTTTTCAGATACATTTTTTTGCAAACAGTCGGCAGTTTTCTGAATACAACGGGAAATGTGGGATGTATAGAGATAATGGATTCAACACGCACATCGAGAAAAGCTTTGTCAATGGATCAGACAACCTGATTACATTCCAGGACAGACTTAACTTTCACAAGTGTTATAATATGAGTGGGCCATCTCACACTTGATAGAAAGGACAATACCTCCACAATAAAAAAAAAAAAAAGGTGCAAACTTCATTTATTTAAAGTACTGCCTTGTTTCTGCTGAACACAAGACAACAACTCATCAGTTCTAGCTCAACACAATTCTAAACAGCAGTAAATATTATTTCGACCCTTAACTTTTATAACAGGACAAAGTAAATAGTGTACAATATTGTAGATTTCTTGAAGTCTGTGTTATACAAATCTGATACAATAAAACTGATTTGAACAAAGCAAACATGTTATTGTTTTTCCCAGGAATTACACATCTTGATAAAACAACAATGCATGTAAACATTTTGTAACACTGACTCCAAATGAGAACTTGTTTTGTTTCCACAAACACAGAAACATGAAATAACAAGCTTTGCTCAGCTATTCTTTTTATACATACTGATGTGCATTTCTCTGAATAATTCTTTTAATCAGTATTAACATTAAATTCACATTAATTACTTTAGAAAAAAATGCAAAGAAAACTTACAGAAAGCAAACACATCCTAATGAACAGTTTCAAGCAGGGCAGTTCCCCCAGGTGCCATTCTAATATGATCTTAATTTTGCATTGCTTTCCCATTAAACAACCTCTGACATTTTGTTGAGCTTTGGTGGGGAAAAAAAAAGTATTGGAAATGCCCACATGGGTTACAGATGGTTAGACTGCCCTGATCGAAGCATTTCTCTATACTAATCAAGCGATGGAATGAAACTGCATTGTACTGAAATGTACACTTTAGAGAAAAAAAATAACAAAAACAATATCCATTACCTAAACAATAGGTAACAGATGGGTTCAAGGTCAGTCAATGACAAAAAAAGTCTCATCTGACTTATATTAATCATTGGTGTAGTCTCTATAACCAAACTGAGACCAACAGAACGTGCTGCTTGATTAAGAGCAGTGGAGAATCAGGTCCTCTCGCTACCTGCATTGTCAGGTTCAGCATGGGCAGCTGTAGTGTCAGCTTTCTCACACTGATGTACAGTGTTGGCAACTTTCCTACCCTGAATTGACCGCCCTTTTGGTTTAGGTTCATTCCCTCTGACCCCTGAGAAAAGATGACCATTAACACCAATCGTGCTGCTCATTTTGTAGTCAAAACTTGACATTGTTAAGAACACAGCGTCCTTAAAAGTGTATTTAGTAAGGTTTTAATTGCGATTCCTACCCTTTATTGTATCCTTTCCACTCTCTTTTTATTGTTTTTATTATTTTATTTTCCTTTGTATTACCAATGGTTATTAACCACGTTATTGGTGATATTTGAAAAATGTATTTATGAAGAGGTTTAGCAGGTCGGTTAACTTATCCACTGCCTTTGATAAGTAAAGGTGCTTTTTAAATGTGTTGCTAAACAATAAGTTCACACTATGTGTATTAAATGTGTCATTTCACACATGCATTTTTAAAATACAAATAAAAAGCTCTTGCTCTTAACAAAAATAAGTATTGTATGTGAAACGCTTTCACTGAGTTAAATGCAAAATGTTATCATCTCTCTGTTAGCTTTTGGTTATTTGAGTGCACAGATGGGTTTCAGTAAAGATCATGGTCCAAAGCACATATTCTTCCACCTTTTTCCATTCCTCTTTCTTATCTTTTCCATGGAGTTTCTTCAGAGGACAACATCTAACCAGGCACAAAAAATAAATAAAATAAAAAAAGATAAAAATAGTAGTTGTAATCAACATATACTGACTGTCAACGTGTGGAACAATTTTTCCAAAATAGCTAGATAATCGAACATGCTACTGATAAAAACACTGTAGGTATATTGTGATTTTCTTTTCTGGTAGTTTTAGTTAAGGTTTACCTTGAAAATTAGAGATGAAACTGCAGTTGTCGCTTAATTTTATTTCTTCCCTTTTGTTTTTTCTCTACCTTCAGCAAGAAAAAAAAAGATTACGGCACCATTTACAGACCAGGCAGCTGAATTAATTCCCATACATAAATTAAATGCAAAGGGGTTTGAAATGACTACATCCCCCAGAATACCTTGAGGGGTAATTGGCTACTGAGCCAATAATAAGGCGCATCTGGTTCCAATAGAGAGGTGTATAGAACCAGGTCTAAAATGTTTGTGGTCAGACAGAAAAGTAAGTATGTGAAAAGTGTATGATTTAACCAGCAAATGGCTTAGCTGACTGGTTCTATAGTTAGACTTTTTTTTTTTTTTTTTTACAGAGATTGATTTTTTTTTTTTTTTAAACCTTTTATTTGTTAATAAAAGTACGCAGGAAAGCGCTAAACTACAATTTCTGTGTCTGGGAAAACTACTTAAAGGATGGAAACCAGTGGGCTATATCACAGTACAAACAAGTATACAGTTAAAACTATTTGTTAATATAAAAAATGCTGCAACCTTTGTATGTGGAGTCCCTCTAGCTTTGTTCTTCTTTTTGTAGAACGTCTGTACATCTATTAAGAATTTGTTCTTGACAATATTCATCAGTTTGGTTGTCATGTTTTGAAAGGTACATTGCTTCTTTGACCCTGGAGACTGCAAGAGAAAAAAAAAGACACATGCAGGATCTAAAAATAAGCATGCAGCTCTTCTGAATAACTACATAGGCAGTACAAAGCGTGCAAGATGTTAAACTGTTCTGCTGGGATACATGGCTATCCCTCAATAATTTCTTCCTTCAGGGGCATTGTGCTTAAATCTACAATTATGTCTGTTCTCTAGAACAGCCCATTTCTATTGACAATTTTACTGAAAAATCAACATAGCAAAAATGTGATCAATCTTAAAAACAGAATCCCCTGCCATCTATCACTCTCACCCATTCTGACAAACTAGCTTTCAGGGAGATGTAGTTTTTATATAATACAGGTTATATATCAGGGATTCCATCTGTGCAAAAAACAACACATGAAGTAATCATGAGAGCAATTGATCGTTTACACGTGTGAGCTACAAATGAGAAGTATTTCTATCTTTTGTAACATATTTACATTTACAAAATTAAGGAACATCTCAAAATGTTTTTTTGTTAATATACTGTGCCTCAAGCTTTGTTTCTGAAGGTAGAATTCTTATCTTTTTTTAATGACAGCCTTGTATTGTAAGCTCCCCTTGCACAAATATTTTATTTCCCTTTGCTACTACCTGACTGCCTTTGCTCCGTATCTGTCTCTTTAAAGCAGCAAGTTCCAACTGCTTCTCAACTCGATCAATAACAATGTATGGACTTAACATCAGCCCTGGGTCTATGGATGAAGACAGGGACCTGTACAAACAGAAGAAAATCCAGCCAGCAAGCAATTAAAGATCGGAAATTAATTTAGCAAATCTTCAAACTTACTTAAAACAGTGTCAAAGGTATTTGTGGCAGGGTGGTGAAATTTGGTGTGTGGCACCAGGGCATCATAGGAAGCCAATACCAGTTAGCACAGGTGAATACAGCAGACCCCATCACATCATGTAGTTCCTGTGAGATGGCACAGCACAGACTTGTGATGAGATGTTTTTTGGTGGCCCCTGTGAGCGGCACACCAGTATGTCTTCTCCAGTATGGAATTTCATCTCATTTTTGCAATGACACCCCAGTAATAACAAGTAAGCTCTCCTAATCACACCTATGTTCTGTGCAGAAGTTCATTATGCAATTGTGAATAGGGACCTTACCATTAACTCTTTTGATTTCACATTTTTCTGAACTAACCCTCCCCAACTTATCTTTTCATTCCATCGTTCACTTGCCAGTCAAGTTAAAAAAAAAAGAAACTGTGACTAGCTGTTACAGAATTCATAAGGATTATACACTTATCCTTTATAAATGTTTCTTAAACAAATGATATGGACTAAATTAAACCCCAGGAGTCGAAGCAAATGACTTATGGCTTGTTTCCACAGACCCTAATTAACAATAATTTTGCACTATCATCTACGGTAAGGTTAGATAGTCCACATTGAGTCCAGGGCTCATTTACAATAAAGCTCTTCGACAACTTGGCCAGACTGATCTAACAGCCTGACTTGCAATAGTTGGAGAACATTATAGCCAAAGGATTTTAATACCGCCTGGAGATTATCTGAGCAAAGGAAATTAAGTAGCTCCTTTCTTCTGCTCAGATTCCCAATATTCAGATGGATGTTTACCCAAATGCACCCTGCTCCCAATCAGGGTTATAGTTCTATACCACATGGCCAATTTCATTACCTTTAAAATGTATGACACTGTCACAACTGTACTGTGCTATAGTTAAGGTGATTCCAAATATTTGATATTCATCCCAGGCTGTAGACACATTATGGCTTCTGAGGGAATATCAAAGTGACATTCAATCCTGCATGTACATTTATCTTTAAATCTTTTTATTAGGATTAGTCCACAATGAGAAAGTTGTGGTCAGAGCTGAAGGCAGGTAACCAAAAGATTCTGAAGCTATAGTTAGCTGCCACACTACTGTGGCCTCATTGAAATGACCTATTACCAGGAAAATAGGTCCTAAAATGACCTAAAATGAGGAAAAGTGAAGGTCCCTGTGCAGTATAGAATTGATTTTAAGATTTTGCTGTTAACTTACAAGGCCCTGAATGGATTAGCATCTAGTTATTTGCAGGGGTTACTGACCCTGTATCTTCCAAACCGCACGGGATGCAGGGCTGCTGGTTATTCCTAGGGTCAACAAAACCAATACAGGAAATAAGGCTTTTTCTTGTACAGTTCCTAAATTATGGCTTGCATTTGCCAAATAAGCTGGGACCGTTACAGTTTTCGAGTCATGACTAAAAAAGCACTTTTATAAAAAGGCTTTCTTATCTTAGCAGGTTTTAATGTAACTTTAAAATTGCTGCTTTTGTATTAAGTATCCTGTTATTTAAATCTGTTATTTAAATGGTCTGATTGTGGTAGTTGTATGGGTGACGTGCTATACAAACCTATTGTGGTTGGTTCATTTTATCTGCTATTTTACTGTATAGTGCTTTGCAATACTTTTGTATAAAAAGTGTTATATAAATGCAATAAACAAATGAATAAATAAATAAAATATTAAGATGTAAAATTGGTCAAGATGCTGCATTCCAGTTGAGCAATCATGTGAAAAGTTGTTAATGTGGCATTGGATGATTGTATAAATTTGTATTCCAACAGCAACTTTTCCATAAAATTCCTTTCAGGTCACATCATATGTAAAACTAACAGGACTGTTGGCCAACATGGCTGGCAGGAGGGATCAAGGCATACAAACTAAACAGTAAGTCTGTTATAAAATCAGACCAATGAATTATTTTATTATTATTAAAAAATAAAGTTTGGAATCGAGGTATAGTTGAAATTCAATCTTTATTACATAGCTGCTCTTCAAATTTGAACATTCTCTCCTTCATGTACAGCAAAAACAGGGAGAAGCCGTTCTGCAAAATATGTATGAAAACTGGCAATGCACAGCAAAGTCAGTGAAGTCTTCTTTATTTATATGAACAAAAATAAATAACATTGTTTTCACATTAGAAATTCAAAGGAACTTTGCCAAAGACAAGCAAAAAAAGGACAACGTTAAACAGAGTTTAACTACTTCCTTCTTATGTCGGCTATCTCATTTTAACAGTGCATCTAAAACTAAACCATCTCTTTCTTTTCTAAAAACAAAACAAAAACCAGACTCTTTGGATGCCTACAGCACTATATTTATAAATACACTTCAGTGATGGAGTTCTAACAAGATATTTGACAAAATTGCCAAAATAACAAGCGACCAGCGACAACAGAGGTGAATATATCTTGGGTGTGCTGGTTTGTAAACAGCTGGGAAGTTTTCAGCCAAACATTTAAATAAATGTGGCATTGACTCATAATGCTAGAAAATAAGCTTCTTTAGATATTACAGTATTACACAGGAAACATGAAAGACTGGTGCTGCATTTATTTTCTTTGTGATGCAATTTAGGTGAATAAAACTGTCTAAGAAATGTTTTTATGGCGAGAACGCGATTGCTGTACTTCAGAAAATGACTGCCTAGAAATGGCTTCCATCTCTGAATAAACTAAACTAATCTAAAAGGCCACATAGGGAAGTACAGAAGGAATTTATTGGAGGGACAGTTTAATTCATTGTAAAAAAATACACATAATCCCTATCAAACAATCCAAGCAGTACTTATCAAACCGGTTTACAATCCCATAAGAAATAATGACTTTTGAGTTTCTCGTCTTCAAAGTAAAATAAACTCAGACTGGACAGTAATTCTTGTTCAGCTGTTGTCTGTCCTAGTGTAATTGTCTGCTCTAAAGACTGTCTAAGGAAAAAAAAAAAACTTTATACAAGAATGAGCATCTTTTAAGTCAACAGTAGAGAACCTTTGGGGCTGAGTTGAAAGAGTTTTAAAACTGTCTGTTTCCATTAGCAGCAGGTCTATTTCAAATAAATTGCAAATGGGGACAAGCAGAAAAGGGCCACTCCAACTGCATTGTAACAATATATTAAAAAAGCATGTGAAATCGCCTTGTTTAATGCCTGGCATTACTGGTGCAATGTAACAGAAGTTAAGTGTGTCTACCAAGAACAGCAAGCAATAACAGCACTGAACTAAGAAAAACACAGAAAATGTCTTCCTCTTATGAAATAAACAAAGCAGATTTCAGTTCTCTTAAAATCAGGAAATTACACCTGTCATGAATTACTTCCAAAATATTTTTTAAGCGCATTTGATTAACTGACAAAAAAAAAAAGCGGAGTATTTATGACAGCAAATATGTTGTGCTAAAGCTGCCAAACACATTAACAGTATCTATGCCAGGGTTTGTTTGTTTGTTATTATTTGGCCTTTAAAACTGAACTTAACTGATCTGAGTTTTAATTCTAAAGAAAAGGTTTCCAATCACTGTGCAATAAAACCCATCCCACTGTCCTGTCCAAGTATTGCTGGTTGATATGATGTGAAGTACAAACCACATTTCCCAAAGCAAATCAAATCCTCGCCAGGAACCACTAAAATGGAGCAGGAACATAAAACAGTGCCACACAGCAAAAAAACATACTTATTTTGCACGAGATTTAGGAATCCCCTTTTCATTTTATAGTAGCATGGTTTCTGCTGAATGGAAGTTAGTAGAAAATATGGAACACACATTTTAATAAACAACAGAGAATATCATGAGATTTACTATACACTTCCTCCACTTTTTATGACAACTACATTAGTTTTACAATCTATTCATAATTTTCCATCATCACCTTAATGCATTGATCATAATTTGTATGTATGTGGGTTTAGTAAACACCAGATCACCAAGACAAAAATACCATTAACAGTATTAAAGAAGGGTTTGTATTTAAACTGTTTTGGAGAATGTACTGTATTCATAATCTAAAATGATCAGTATTAAAGTATTTAAGATTACAAAACTAATGCATGCCATAAGAAACTGGAGACTATGTGGTCTTACTGTAGGTCTGCAACATATATAAACCACAATGAAGGAGATCAGCTGTGAAGTACTGGTGTTTTCTATAGAGATGTGCACCAAGCCGACAGTTCTTTACAAATGAACAGCAACCGTTGCATGGAGTGCAGCTGCTTCCAAACCCAGCAGAGCAGCACATTACACGGTTGAAAAGAAATAAACAAACAGACTACTGGCTATATTGTTTTGCTTACATTTCACAACTGCAGTTGAATATAAAAAAGAAAAAAAAAAAAAAACACGAAACAAGTTTTTTTTTTTTTTTTTTTTAATTCAACTTCATGAGAATTATTATTTTGAAATATCTTTACAAAATAATGTACAAAAAAAAATATGTTTTTTTTTTTTTTTTTTTTTTTTTTTGCACTTTGCACTAGTATTTCACTGTGCTCACCTTCTGGATCAAACAATTCTGGAATCCCTTGCAACCTATCAAACTATTGGAATTTCTGTGGCACATTAAATCAGTCATTAAACTCCAAAACAGAAAAAAAGTTATAAGCTATACTCACAAAGTAGACTGCTTTCCATTCCCTTTTAATCTCTCCCTTGCAACTATCTCACTTTGGTCATCATCTGATTCCAGGCAAGTCTCATCTAAGCCTACATCTCCTGCCTCTTGTTCTTCAGTGTTACACTCTCTAGCTTTCTTTTTGCTTTCTGAGCTGTAAAGCCCTTTGTCAGACAAATGGTCCTCACTGTCCTCAGCTCTTCCTTGCCTGGGTCTAGTGAACTGCACAGCATTTACTGGTTGTTTCATCACATTGGATTCTGTATTTTCCACAACTGAGCTTTGTAAACTAACACTGTCTGTCTCTCTTGTCTGTCTCTTTTCCGGGGACATATGTCCCACACTGGAGTGTTTTGAATAGACTGATTTCACATCCGCACTGGAAAACTCTCTCTCTCGATTTTCTACTTCTTCCCCCTTCTCACACCCTGACTTTAAACTCCTGGCGCCAACGTCATCATCAGCTGGGACATGGTGTCTAAACTTATCTGACTGCCTGACTTTTCCATGATGATTGCATGAACCTAAACTGGAATCGCTGGACGTTTTCTGCTGCTGTCCCCCCTCAACATCACTAGAAATTACAGCTCTGATCTGGAATGTTTCTTCTCCAACTGATGCCAGTGTTTCCTGGCAAGCCTGTGAATTGGAGTTCAGGTCCACATCCTTCAAATCTGCAATGTTGTTTTCTGCAGTGGTGAGGCTTGAATCTGCAAGACCTCTCTGCTCAGCTGAAGTACTCCTCAAACTGTCTCTGGTGCTTTTTGGAGAGCTCTTTTTCTCAAAGCTGTGTCTTTGCAGGGCCTCATCCACATTTTTTACCCAGTGACTAACAGTTGCATTTTTGCCTAAAGCCACAGTGACTTGTGGTTTCTTTTCAGCTGACCGCACAATGAATTCCTGGGAATCTGTAGCACTAATTTGGTCAGACTCACTGCCAGGCTGTACTTGGTTGCTCTGTCCACTGTGAAGCCCAACACTTGCTGAGATTCCAATCTGCTGAGCATGCTCAGGTTCCAACTTTAATTCCCTCGCCTCACTGGATATTCTGCTGCAGGTTTCTTTCTGTTCCTCTTTATGCTTGCTGGCCATTGCAGATGCCTTTGCCTTCTCAGCCAAAAACTTCCTGATTTCTAGCTCAATGCTATCGTCACTATCCACTGAACTGGTATCTTCAACAATGCGCTCCATGGGCCCCGTTACCTTATGATCCTTGCCAGTTACAGAGTTGTCAAGAGTGCTTTGTCCTTTTGATCCAGGAACATGCTTAGACTGATCAGAAGCTTTAGACTTCTTTTCGTTTTTTAAATTACTCCTTCTCAATTTCTGATTTAGATTCCTACTGCTACTTTTTGAAATGTAGCTTTTGGGACTGCTTTGGTTAGCACCTGGTGGAAGCTCAGTGACAGATTTGTGCTTTACAGTCTCTAGGCTGTCCACTGGATACATTTCTACACCTCCAAAGCTAACACGTTTCTTACATTTCGCCTTTGAATCCTTAGTCTTCTTTTTTACTTTCCGCTTTGTTTTTAGAAGTTCCTTGATAGCAGAATCCAGGTCTTCATCGCTGTCCAGTGAGCTGCTCTTATCGCCAGTTTGTTCCCTTTCTGTGTCCTCAAACTGCATGGATTCCTTCCCAAGTTTCCCAGGAGTGCCTGAACTATTGATCTCCATTGGTTTAACTGAGTTATACTGATGGTCCACATCAACTTCTCTGTTAGGCATATCAGGAGCTTCGTTCAACTCTGCAGATGTACTTGTGGTCTGAAGTGTGGCACCGCTGCTTCCATCAGACGCTGCAACAGGCTCTACTTGCCGTTGTTCTTTTATGTGGTTTTCTTGTGCCACTCCTTCTCGTGCGACACTTTCCACTTCTTTGAGTTTTCTTTTACGTGAAAGAGAGAGGCTTAGTTTCTTTTTTTGGGAAGGGGGGAGCTTCTTCTGCTGCAGTGCACAAATGTTTTCCTGTTTGTGTACAAGGCTGCCAGTGCTGGCTGGCTGACTGTTCATTTGCGCCTTAAGTGCCAGGAAATTACGGATCTCCTGTTCTATGCCGTCGTCACTGTCCACTGAACTGCTGTCACTGTTCTCCAAGCAATAAGGCACATCTCCCGAGGGAAGCGGACTGGTGTTTGTGCAGGCTTTTGTAACAATTATACTAGGTTGAATTGTGGCTGGCAGCACTGCTTTGGAAATGTCCAAAATGGCCTCTGCACACATCAGTTCAGCAGATGTATTTCCCTTCAGAGGAAGCGTAGGCTCAAATCTGATCATCTCAGGTGAAGGAAAAACATTTCCTCTGGCTTCCTCCATGTCCAGGTCTTTGCTTATGTTGTGTGTTGACGCTGCAGGTTTGGAACCACTCCGTTTCTTTTTCCTGCTCAATATCTTCTGATGCTTAACTATAGGAGCTGCACACAAATCCAAACTGGGCTGGGTTTGTGTTGATCCTGAGAACTTGAATAAGTCTCCCTCTTTCTGTTTCTCTAGCTGGTAACGCTGAATAGCTTCTTCAATTCCATCATCGCTGCTGGAATCTGACAAGTTATCTTCCACTTTGCAAAATACCTGAAAATTGTCACTGGGACCTCTTGTAGTCTGAGTGGCAGCAGTATTGCTAGATACAAAGGTTCTGTTGATAGCATTTTTTTTAAAGTGCAAAGAAACTTCAGCTGATGGTTTCTCATTTTTAACAGGAGGCGGTGTGGATTTTGGCTTTTTGGAGATGTGCGTTTCCCCTGCATGTTCCTTCTTTTCAGTCAAAAAGCGTTTGATTTCTTCCTGAATACTTTGGTCAAAAGAATCATCACTGCTTGCACTGGAAGATGAGGAGCACCTTGGTCTCTTACTGGCATTTAATCTTAGGCGATCTCTTGGTTCCTCCTTCTTTTTAGCAGCGTTAACTGGAAGAACGGCACTTTCAATTTTCTTAGGAGCACGGTCCCTAATAACCACACTGTTTCGGTTAACCATTTTGTCACATGGGGCATTATTTTGCATGGACTGGGCTCTGTAATCATTTTTCTTTTTTAAATATTCTTGAATGGCCTCTTCTATGTCTCTGTCCACGGAGTCATCACTATCGGAATCTTGATCCAGAGATTCTGCTGTGTCCGAATTAGAAAGCAGGGCTGGCTTGGCGTCTTCCATGGCTTTCTTCTCACTCACCTCTTGTGTTTCACGACCTGTTGGCCCACCAGAGCATTTCGCTCTGACATGATTTCCCTGCATACTGTCATTGTAGTCATTGTTCATATCAATAGAGGATTGAGTGCTTCTCAGGCTTTCTATGATCATATGGACCTTATCTGGGATCGGTGTGCCAGTGGTTGATAATTCACTTTCAGAGTCAGTGAAGCATATAGGAAGGCTAAAGGTTCTGATTGGCCCGTAAGGCCTCCATTCTGTCTGCAGTGCAACCACAGGTGGAACATTCTTCAAGAACATTCTAACGGGCGGTGAAGTGTGGACATGTGAATGCTAGGCTCACTTTTACTTCCAATCTAGAAGGAAAAAACAAAAAAAACAGAGAATTAAACATTTGGGGAAAATAGAATTGCAATTTACAGACGACAGAGCAAAAATGTTTGAGCCGGCTAAAGTTCCTCACTAAACTGCTTAAACTGTGTTTAATAAAGCTCTCACTAATACATGGAATGGAGCAAACGTCTAATACACCCCAACATAATACAGAGAGTTCTGGTCAGGGAAGATTAAACATATATTTTTACAAAATAGCTTTTTTTTAATTTTAGTTTTAATATTTTACAATCAAAGCAGCATTTTCTTTTTGTCCTTTTTTTTTTTTTTTTTTTTTTTTTTTTAAATAGACTTAAATTGTTCTATTTTTACAAACTGGCAAACAAAAAAATACCTTTTTTAATTTTACAATTTAAAATGTTATAATATATATTTTTATTCCAATTCTATTACATTTGTTTTAGACTTTTAATTGGTCTATTTATTTTACCTTAGTTTTCCAAATTTCACAATTAAAACCACATTTTAAATTTCTATTTTGATCAAATTCTGTATTAGACTGTTTTTAATTTAATTTTTAAATGTAGTCGTCACCAATGGTTTTTTTTTACCCCAGTTTTCTCCCCAATTTGAATTAACCAATTATAATTTTTTATCCCAGTTCACCGCTGCAACCCCCCGGCGACTTGGGAAAAGGAGGCTGAAACACCCGTCCTCTAAAACGGCGTCCTGCCAATCTGTCATTTTTCGTACTGCGAATCCACAGTGAAGCCACCAGACCTACAGTGCCGCAGGCAGATCCGTATGGCTCCACTGCAGACCCGCAGGCGCCCTGTCAGCCACAGGGGTCGCTGGTGCGCAGTGAACCATGGATTACCCTGCTGACCTAAGTCCTCCCTACCCGGGCGGCGCTCTGCCAATTGTGCGCCACCCCCTAGGAACCCCCGGGCACGGTCAGCAGTAACATAGCCTGGATCTGAACAGGCCATAAGGCGCATCCTGCACTCCATGGAGCACCTTTACTGGATCTGCCACTCGGGAGCCCCAGTTGTTCTTTTTGTGTGTGTGTGAAAAGTGCTTTGGGATCCAGGCACTATAGAAATGTGAACTGATGTTGTTGTTGTTGTTAACATCCCGTCCAGGGTGTAGTCCTGCTTTGCGCCCTTTGTCTGCCGGGGTAGGCTCTAGCTCACCACAACCCTCTAAATTAATTGTCTGTTGCCAGTTTAAGTTCGCAAAAGAATAATGTATAATTAATGGTAAATGTACCTCTTTAGACAACAGGAAAACAGCCATCAGATTGCAACTGATTGCACATGTACTAAACTATGACATCGTACCACTTTCTGCCATTACATGAGTCAAGTTCTGGTACAAATTCCATATCCTGACGATATACCCCTTTCTAACACTACACAGTCTCTATAGCCCAGATCATGGCTTCTATCAAAGTGAAAAATAACGTCCACAATCTTGAACTTAAAGCTTATCAATAAACTTCAGGTACATTCAAACAGTCTTCCAATTCCAAAAGAAAAGAAGACAGTGACAGACATGTTGAAAAAGGAATGCAAATAGTATAAACTAGCTAGAAAAAATAAATAATTTTTTGGTATTTTTTATTATTATTTGTGCATTTGTCCTGAGGGTTATCGGACAACGTTCGTTAGGTAGACTGTTACCCGACTACTACCACTAGTTGAATGAAAATTGAGACTCGAAGCCCAGAATTGAGGTCTGAGGACTCTGCTACAAGTCTGCTGAACACTCTTAACATGCAAGAGCAAATAAAATGAAAATGACTCTCCCTGCCACACCCTGTGTATTTGCCTTTGTGAACAACTGCCCATTTTATACTAAAAGGACAAGCTAATAAACACTAACCCATAAACGACTATTTAGTATCATATATCCTTGCATTTGAAAGTGATCCCCCCACAACTTGGATAAATTACATATTAGTGTGGCTTCAAAATATGTCAGGAGACAATGCAACTTTGCACACAATATGCGCTAACGTACTTGTAGGTACAGTACAACACAGAACTAGAGAGCAGTTGATTCCTGCATGACGACAGTGTGTCTTGATAAGTTTGTGTGCTACTAATATAACTCCTCCATGAGTAATATGCATACATTGCCATTGTGAAATTATGTTGCACGGTCTTCTGCAACATCGGCAACGTAGCAGGTGTGGAGGGCGGTCTCAACAGCGCTGCGGATTGACCCCAGGCCGAAGTGTTTTTCTTGTTTATGTTGTAAAATATCCCGCCATCGCACGCCGGAAATAAATATACATTGTAGAAGGTGTATTCATGTTAACAATGTAGCAACTTACTATTATCGTTTTAGACCACCGTCTTCAAATTACCTGTTATTCTTTTGAATT
>NW_024472926.1:0-1175 GCF_017654505.1 Polyodon spathula | reverse complement strand
TTATTACACTTGCACCTCGCACACACAATATAAAAGCTAGCCCTTGGGTGTACTCCAGCTACTGCATATATAATCCAGACTGGGAGCTTCAGGGTTATACCCCTCCCACACATGCTTAGTCTATCGTTCATTTTAAAATGTAATTGAAATTATGTCTCTTTAAAATGAACCTCTTTTTATAATACGGAATCAGTGCTAATGAATTATTGTGCAGCAGATGTAAAATGTAGCTCTCTGACAGTCCATGTAAGGCTGGTTAAACTGTATAGATATATCAAGCAAACATAAAATATGTTCTTATCCTTGAATGGGCCAAAAAAACTAACTGACGCTTGTATAAAAAAAAGAACTTCTGTAGAAATATGTAATAAACCTTTTTTCTTTTTGAGTACTTTCTCTCTCAGATTATGTAAATTGTAAACTATTGGGGAAAATTAGAAACACAACTTGTGATGTGAGCCGGATTTGAACCCTGGCCTCCAGAGGCATGTGAATGATCCATCTGTGTCACGCAGCTTCCTCTAAACTGTTCCTGATGCTTATGAAATAACGTTTTAAAAAAGAGAATGAAGTCATTTCTACACAGCGGCTTTCTCTGAGTTTGATTATAATTTATTTTTTCATTAAGCTGCAATAAAAACAGAAGGCCGTCCGCTGCTTCAAAATCTCCATGCACTTATATTTTCTTGTAAAGTGCTTTGTAATGTGAGGGGGGGTGGGGGTGGGTATGTATATGTAGGTGGATTATATACATTTTCTGTAGAAATAGAATCTAGAGCTTGGCACATTTCATCTAAATCAATCAACTGGAAGAACATCTGTTGGTTTTGGCTATATTCCTGAGAGGGGAAGAGATGCAATAATCATGCACAATCCTCATTACATTTCCACGGTAAAGTGGATTGATATCCCTTACATTGACTCTCACATAATGAAAGGTGTTCTAAGTAGTAAATTTACTACACACTATGCTGGTTGGCAGGACCTTACATTTGAAAATGAAACCGTGTACTGAGTTCTTGGTTTTCCTGAGTGAATAAATTGGTATCTAAACACCAAACAAATACAGCCCAGTTAATTGAAACTTTATCACTCTGGGGTAGATGTATAAAGTGTTGCAGCTGTTGCAATAGTCTCAAACCAGTTGCAAACGAGTCGGAAGTCTGGGGTGAAAC